>NW_025728478.1:57500-60000 GCF_021461385.2 Schistocerca piceifrons | reverse complement strand
TATAGTTCGCTACTCGCACTGCCCGCACCCCTGTGTATCGCTTCATGTTAAACACCTTGCAAGTCTTGCTCACTTTCCACATGCTCCTGCTGTACACTGTAATGTGGATGGCAGCAGGACGTACATGCCGCCCCTCCCCACGTCCCCACCTTGCCCCCTGCCTTCGCAAGCTGGTTGGTGAGAAGTTTGCATGTTCAATGCCCTTCGCATGCGACGTACTCAGGCTACGTTGTGGTGCGGCCTGTGTCAACTGTCCGCTGATGTCGTACGCGTGAACCACAATCTGTACTGCACATTCGTCCTTATGTACTGAATGATACATCGTGGCACATGTGTGACCGCACAACGACTGCGCCCAAAAACGGCGGACCATACAGTGCAAATATTGTGCACGCAGCTACGTGTCGTCTCCCTATGAGAGCTGGATTGCAGTGTGGTACGCCATAGAGACGTGTGGGAGGAACGGACGCCGTGGATGGCGATCAGCATGAGCTGTCTGTTGATGTATTCGGACCTAGTCGTCTCTCCTCACACACCGTGATGGCATGGTGCACCGCGTTCCATATCTGCGACATGCTACAGAGGCCGGTTGACAGTCGTTCGAGCAATGGACATCGCATACGTACGGGGGCCACCTTCCACGTATTGTCTAGGCGTGCACATTTTGTTGCGTGTATGTGGGCAGACGTAGTGTGGCGTGACACCTGACACAGGCATGCAATAATCGTTGAAGTTGCAAATGGCGATGGACGCCTGCGTTTTCTGGTGAAGTTACGCAAATGAACAAATGGTAACCTGTTGTGGTGCGGTTGTTCTCGCTAGGGGTGAATCGGTGATGGCGACGATAGGTTGAGGTACTAACCGGTTGTTCCAGCGATACCCACCATGCCGACGAAACTGAACGGCATCTGGGTGTGAAGCGATACGCGGCGGTGGCTGGGTGGGACCGTCCCCGGCCGGTGAGGGGGCGCCTCCCGGCGTGCTGGCCGCGCGGTGCGTGGGCGCACGCGCTACAGCCGGCTGGTGGGGGCGGCCAGTGGCAGGCGCGCCGGCCGACGGACGCGGCAGGCGTCGCAGCTGCGCGCCGGCGCACCCTGCGCGCGGCGCCGTGCGGCCAAAGTAGGTCCTCGCGGGCCCGGTGCGAAGCGCGGTGGACATCTTCAGTGTGCTGGTCCGATTGAGGACTGTGTGCGTTGAGGATGCGCCGCCGCCCGGCGCTCGGCGCCGCGACGCCGTCTGCTGCTCGGTCGCCCCAGCGGTTCTCGCTGGTGGTTTGTATCGCAGCTGTGCGGATGTGTTGGCGCGTGCGCTGTGCTGGGAGAGTTCGCTTCGGCACCCAAGTGGGGCTTTTGTCCTTCTGTGGCGCTGGCGTTGGAGCTGCCGGTCACCGTAGGTGGCGCGTGTTGTCTCCCGCCGGCAATGCCACGACAGCACGCTCCCGGGCCTCTGTCGGCAGCGGCAAGCTCAGTTGGGAGCACGGGTGGTCGCACCGAAAGCGTCTACTCGCCTAACTCCGGGCGATTGCGCCTCTCTCGAACCCGACCAAGTACTTGGGACGGCGCTGCGCGCCGCCGGGACCTGAGAGGGTTTCGAGGTGTATTGTGCAGGGGAGCTCAGCCTCCTCCTGTTTGCAGAATGATTGAGCGGACGCTTGCGTGTTCGCGCGGGCCCCCGGGACACACTCCCGGGCGGCCGGCTGCTCAGCTCTAGTTGACGCAGCTCCCTGGTTGATCCTGCCAGTAGTCATATGCTTGTCTCAAAGATTAAGCCATGCATGTCTCAGTACAAGCCGCATTAAGGTGAAACCGCGAATGGCTCATTAAATCAGTTATGGTTCCTTAGATCGTACCCACGTTACTTGGATAACTGTGGTAATTCTAGAGCTAATACATGCAAACAGAGTCCCGACCAGAGATGGAAGGGACGCTTTTATTAGATCAAAACCAATCGGTCGGCTCGTCCGGTCCGTTTGCCTTGGTGACTCTGAATAACTTTGGGCTGATCGCACGGTCCTCGTACCGGCGACGCATCTTTCAAATGTCTGCCTTATCAACTGTCGATGGTAGGTTCTGCGCCTACCATGGTTGTAACGGGTAACGGGGAATCAGGGTTCGATTCCGGAGAGGGAGCCTGAGAAACGGCTACCACATCCAAGGAAGGCAGCAGGCGCGCAAATTACCCACTCCCGGCACGGGGAGGTAGTGACGAAAAATAACGATACGGGACTCATCCGAGGCCCCGTAATCGGAATGAGTACACTTTAAATCCTTTAACGAGTATCTATTGGAGGGCAAGTCTGGTGCCAGCAGCCGCGGTAATTCCAGCTCCAATAGCGTATATTAAAGTTGTTGCGGTTAAAAAGCTCGTAGTTGGATTTGTGTCCCACGCTGTTGGTTCACCGCCCGTCGGTGTTTAACTGGCATGTATCGTGGGACGTCCTGCCGGTGGGGCGAGCTGAAGGCGTGCGACCGCCTCGTGCGTGCTCGTGCGTCCCGAGGCG
>NW_025728478.1:47500-50000 GCF_021461385.2 Schistocerca piceifrons | reverse complement strand
TACACAACTGTCCGTATACATGCTGAAAGAGTCTGCCCAAAATGGGAACCACACGTCAGCCAGACACTCTGATCACGCACCACTCTCTGCTTCTAACAGGCGCACATACAATATGTAAGCACCAGCATGGAACAACATCCAGTGCATCTTCTCCGCCACATTACACAATCCACACTATCACAACCAGACCAGGAGGTCCGTGCGGAAAATACAATATCCCAGCCTTTCGACATCCACCATTGCGCAGACCAGGCACCAACACCCACACATGTCCTATACAACGGTGCACCCAACATCACAATAGTACCTCCTGTCACAGCGCACAAACAATGACATGAGTCAAAGACACAGGTCTCACACAAGCATAGAATTGGAGCGCCGCCTCTAATAAGCCAAAGGTGCATCCTGACGTGACAAATCTGATCATGTCACAAGCATTCACTTACTATAATCACTATCAACGAACCTGCCGCCCCCGCCCCCCCCCCCCCCCTACACCTTTCCGTACAACAACGTGTAACCTAACCTATGTTGTACCTTAACTAACCTATGTTGTACCTTAACCTAACCTATGTTGTACCTTAACCTAACCTATGTTGTACCTTAACCTAACCTATGTTGTACCTTAACCTAACCTATGTTGTACCTTAACCTAACCTATGTTGTACCTTAACCTAACCTATGTTGTACCTTAACCTAACCCATGTTGTACCTTAACCTAAACCATGTTGTACCTTAACCTAACCCATGTTGTACCTTAACCTAACCCATGTTGTACCTTAACCTAACCCATGTTAGTACCTTAACCTAACCATGTTGTGCCTCAACCTAACCCATGTTGTGCCTCAACCTAACCCATGTTGTGCCTCAACCTAACCCATGTTGTGCCTCAACCTAACCCATGTTGTGCCTCAACCTAACCCATGTTGTGCCTTAACCTAACCCATGTTGTGCCTTAACCTAACCCATGTTGTGCCTTAACCTAACCCATGTTGTGCCTTAACCTAACCCATGTTGTGCCTTAACCTAACCCATGTTGTGCCTTAACCTAACCCATGTTGTGCCTTAACCTAACCCATGTTGTGCCTTAACCTAACCCATGTTGTCGCCTTAACGTAACCCACGTTGTCGCCTAAACCTGCTCTGTAATTGTTATACGACTCGTTCAATTACTGTAGTGTTGCCCACCCGCAACCCTCGCAATATAGTTCGCTACTCGCACTGCCCGCACCCCTGTGTATCGCTTCATGTTAAACACCTTGCAAGTCTTGCTCACTTTCCACATGCTCCTGCTGTACACTGTAATGTGGATGGCAGCAGGACGTACATGCCGCCCCTCCCCACGTCCCCACCTTGCCCCCTGCCTTCGCAAGCTGGTTGGTGAGAAGTTTGCATGTTCAATGCCCTTCGCATGCGACGTACTCAGGCTACGTTGTGGTGCGGCCTGTGTCAACTGTCCGCTGATGTCGTACGCGTGAACCACAATCTGTACTGCACATTCGTCCTTATGTACTGAATGATACATCGTGGCACATGTGTGACCGCACAACGACTGCGCCCAAAAACGGCGGACCATACAGTGCAAATATTGTGCACGCAGCTACGTGTCGTCTCCCTATGAGGCTGGATTGCAGTGTGGTACGCCATAGAGACGTGTGGGAGGAACGGACGCCGTGGATGGCGATCAGCATGAGCTGTCTGTTGATGTATTCGGACCTAGTCGTCTCTCCTCACACACCGTGATGGCATGGTGCACCGCGTTCCATATCTGCGACATGCTACAGAGGCCGGTTGACAGTCGTTCGAGCAATGGACATCGCATACGTACGGGGGCCACCTTCCACGTATTGTCTAGGCGTGCACATTTTGTTGCGTGTATGTGGGCAGACGTAGTGTGGCGTGACACCTGACACAGGCATGCAATAATCGTTGAAGTTGCAAATGGCGATGGACGCCTGCGTTTTCTGGTGAAGTTACGCAAATGAACAAATGGTAACCTGTTGTGGTGCGGTTGTTCTCGCTAGGGGTGAATCGGTGATGGCGACGATAGGTTGAGGTACTAACCGGTTGTTCCAGCGATACCCACCATGCCGACGAAACTGAACGGCATCTGGGTGTGAAGCGATACGCGGCGGTGGCTGGGTGGGACCGTCCCCGGCCGGTGAGGGGGCGCCTCCCGGCGTGCTGGCCGCGCGGTGCGTGGGCGCACGCGCTACAGCCGGCTGGTGGGGGCGGCCAGTGGCAGGCGCGCCGGCCGACGGACGCGGCAGGCGTCGCAGCTGCGCGCCGGCGCACCCTGCGCGCGGCGCCGTGCGGCCAAAGTAGGTCCTCGCGGGCCCGGTGCGAAGCGCGGTGGACATCTTCAGTGTGCTGGTCCGATTGAGGACTGTGTGCGTTGAGGATGCGCCGCCGCCCGGCGCTCGGCGCCGCGACGCCGTCTGCTGCTCGGTCGCCCCAGCGGTTCTCGCTGGTGGTTTGTATCGCAGCTGTGCGGATGTGT
>NW_025728478.1:35000-37500 GCF_021461385.2 Schistocerca piceifrons | reverse complement strand
ATGCTCCTGCTGTACACTGTAATGTGGATGGCAGCAGGACGTACATGCCGCCCCTCCCCACGTCCCCACCTTGCCCCCTGCCTTCGCAAGCTGGTTGGTGAGAAGTTTGCATGTTCAATGCCCTTCGCATGCGACGTACTCAGGCTACGTTGTGGTGCGGCCTGTGTCAACTGTCCGCTGATGTCGTACGCGTGAACCACAATCTGTACTGCACATTCGTCCTTATGTACTGAATGATACATCGTGGCACATGTGTGACCGCACAACGACTGCGCCCAAAAACGGCGGACCATACAGTGCAAATATTGTGCACGCAGCTACGTGTCGTCTCCCTATGAGAGCTGGATTGCAGTGTGGTACGCCATAGAGACGTGTGGGAGGAACGGACGCCGTGGATGGCGATCAGCATGAGCTGTCTGTTGATGTATTCGGACCTAGTCGTCTCTCCTCACACACCGTGATGGCATGGTGCACCGCGTTCCATATCTGCGACATGCTACAGAGGCCGGTTGACAGTCGTTCGAGCAATGGACATCGCATACGTACGGGGGCCACCTTCCACGTATTGTCTAGGCGTGCACATTTTGTTGCGTGTATGTGGGCAGACGTAGTGTGGCGTGACACCTGACACAGGCATGCAATAATCGTTGAAGTTGCAAATGGCGATGGACGCCTGCGTTTTCTGGTGAAGTTACGCAAATGAACAAATGGTAACCTGTTGTGGTGCGGTTGTTCTCGCTAGGGGTGAATCGGTGATGGCGACGATAGGTTGAGGTACTAACCGGTTGTTCCAGCGATACCCACCATGCCGACGAAACTGAACGGCATCTGGGTGTGAAGCGATACGCGGCGGTGGCTGGGTGGGGACCGTCCCCGGCCGGTGAGGGGGCGCCTCCCGGCGTGCTGGCCGCGCGGTGCGTGGGCGCACGCGCTACAGCCGGCTGGTGGGGGCGGCCAGTGGCAGGCGCGCCGGCCGACGGACGCGGCAGGCGTCGCAGCTGCGCGCCGGCGCACCCTGCGCGCGGCGCCGTGCGGCCAAAGTAGGTCCTCGCGGGCCCGGTGCGAAGCGCGGTGGACATCTTCAGTGTGCTGGTCCGATTGAGGACTGTGTGCGTTGAGGATGCGCCGCCGCCCGGCGCTCGGCGCCGCGACGCCGTCTGCTGCTCGGTCGCCCCAGCGGTTCTCGCTGGTGGTTTGTATCGCAGCTGTGCGGATGTGTTGGCGCGTGCGCTGTGCTGGGAGAGTTCGCTTCGGCACCCAAGTGGGGCTTTTGTCCTTCTGTGGCGCTGGCGTTGGAGCTGCCGGTCACCGTAGGTGGCGCGTGTTGTCTCCCGCCGGCAATGCCACGACAGCACGCTCCCGGGCCTCTGTCGGCAGCGGCAAGCTCAGTTGGGAGCACGGGTGGTCGCACCGAAAGCGTCTACTCGCCTAACTCCGGGCGATTGCGCCTCTCTCGAACCCGACCAAGTACTTGGGACGGCGCTGCGCGCCGCCGGGACCTGAGAGGGTTTCGAGGTGTATTGTGCAGGGGAGCTCAGCCTCCTCCTGTTTGCAGAATGATTGAGCGGACGCTTGCGTGTTCGCGCGGGCCCCCGGGACACACTCCCGGGCGGCCGGCTGCTCAGCTCTAGTTGACGCAGCTCCCTGGTTGATCCTGCCAGTAGTCATATGCTTGTCTCAAAGATTAAGCCATGCATGTCTCAGTACAAGCCGCATTAAGGTGAAACCGCGAATGGCTCATTAAATCAGTTATGGTTCCTTAGATCGTACCCACGTTACTTGGATAACTGTGGTAATTCTAGAGCTAATACATGCAAACAGAGTCCCGACCAGAGATGGAAGGGACGCTTTTATTAGATCAAAACCAATCGGTCGGCTCGTCCGGTCCGTTTGCCTTGGTGACTCTGAATAACTTTGGGCTGATCGCACGGTCCTCGTACCGGCGACGCATCTTTCAAATGTCTGCCTTATCAACTGTCGATGGTAGGTTCTGCGCCTACCATGGTTGTAACGGGTAACGGGGAATCAGGGTTCGATTCCGGAGAGGGAGCCTGAGAAACGGCTACCACATCCAAGGAAGGCAGCAGGCGCGCAAATTACCCACTCCCGGCACGGGGAGGTAGTGACGAAAAATAACGATACGGGACTCATCCGAGGCCCCGTAATCGGAATGAGTACACTTTAAATCCTTTAACGAGTATCTATTGGAGGGCAAGTCTGGTGCCAGCAGCCGCGGTAATTCCAGCTCCAATAGCGTATATTAAAGTTGTTGCGGTTAAAAAGCTCGTAGTTGGATTTGTGTCCCACGCTGTTGGTTCACCGCCCGTCGGTGTTTAACTGGCATGTATCGTGGGACGTCCTGCCGGTGGGGCGAGCTGAAGGCGTGCGACCGCCTCGTGCGTGCTCGTGCGTCCCGAGGCGGACCCCGTTGAAATCCTACCAGGGTGCTCTTTATTGAGTGTCTCGGTGGGCCGGCACGTTTACTTTGAACAAATTAGAG
>NW_025728478.1:25000-27500 GCF_021461385.2 Schistocerca piceifrons | reverse complement strand
CACGCACCACTCTCTGCTTCTAACAGGCGCACATACAATATGTAAGCACCAGCATGGAACAACATCCAGTGCATCTTCTCCGCCACATTACACAATCCACACTATCACAACCAGACCAGGAGGTCCGTGCGGAAAATACAATATCCCAGCCTTTCGACATCCACCATTGCGCAGACCAGGCACCAACACCCACACATGTCCTATACAACGGTGCACCCAACATCACAATAGTACCTCCTGTCACAGCGCACAAACAATGACATGAGTCAAAGACACAGGTCTCACACAAGCATAGAATTGGAGCGCCGCCTCTAATAAGCCAAAGGTGCATCCTGACGTGACAAATCTGATCATGTCACAAGCATTCACTTACTATAATCACTATCAACGAACCTGCCGCCCCCGCCCCCCCCCCCCCCCTACACCTTTCCGTACAACAACGTGTAACCTAACCTAACCTAACCTAACCTATGTTGTACCTTAACCTAACCTATGTTGTACCTTAACCTAACCTATGTTGTACCTTAACCTAACCTATGTTGTACCTTAACCTAACCTATGTTGTACCTTAACCTAACCTATGTTGTACCTTAACCTAACCTATGTTGTACCTTAACCTAACCCATGTTGTACCTTAACCTAACCCATGTTGTACCTTAACCTAACCCATGTTGTACCTTAACCTAACCCATGTTGTACCTTAACCTAACCCATGTTGTACCTTAACCTAACCCATGTTGTACCTTAACCTAACCCATGTTGTGCCTCAACCTAACCCATGTTGTGCCTCAACCTAACCCATGTTGTGCCTCAACCTAACCCATGTTGTGCCTTAACCTAACCCATGTTGTGCCTCAACCTAACCCATGTTGTGCCTTAACCTAACCCATGTTGTGCCTTAACCTAACCCATGTTGTGCCTTAACCTAACCCATGTTGTGCCTTAACCTAACCCATGTTGTGCCTTAACCTAACCCATGTTGTGCCTTAACCTAACCCATGTTGTGCCTTAACCTAACCCATGTTGTCGCCTTAACGTAACCCACGTTGTCGCCTAAACCTGCTCTGTAATTGTTATACGACTCGTTCAATTACTGTAGTGTTGCCCACCCGCAACCCTCGCAATATAGTTCGCTACTCGCACTGCCCGCACCCCTGTGTATCGCTTCATGTTAAACACCTTGCAAGTCTTGCTCACTTTCCACATGCTCCTGCTGTACACTGTAATGTGGATGGCAGCAGGACGTACATGCCGCCCCTCCCCACGTCCCCACCTTGCCCCCTGCCTTCGCAAGCTGGTTGGTGAGAAGTTTGCATGTTCAATGCCCTTCGCATGCGACGTACTCAGGCTACGTTGTGGTGCGGCCTGTGTCAACTGTCCGCTGATGTCGTACGCGTGAACCACAATCTGTACTGCACATTCGTCCTTATGTACTGAATGATACATCGTGGCACATGTGTGACCGCACAACGACTGCGCCCAAAAACGGCGGACCATACAGTGCAAATATTGTGCACGCAGCTACGTGTCGTCTCCCTATGAGAGCTGGATTGCAGTGTGGTACGCCATAGAGACGTGTGGGAGGAACGGACGCCGTGGATGGCGATCAGCATGAGCTGTCTGTTGATGTATTCGGACCTAGTCGTCTCTCCTCACACACCGTGATGGCATGGTGCACCGCGTTCCATATCTGCGACATGCTACAGAGGCCGGTTGACAGTCGTTCGAGCAATGGACATCGCATACGTACGGGGGCCACCTTCCACGTATTGTCTAGGCGTGCACATTTTGTTGCGTGTATGTGGGCAGACGTAGTGTGGCGTGACACCTGACACAGGCATGCAATAATCGTTGAAGTTGCAAATGGCGATGGACGCCTGCGTTTTCTGGTGAAGTTACGCAAATGAACAAATGGTAACCTGTTGTGGTGCGGTTGTTCTCGCTAGGGGTGAATCGGTGATGGCGACGATAGGTTGAGGTACTAACCGGTTGTTCCAGCGATACCCACCATGCCGACGAAACTGAACGGCATCTGGGTGTGAAGCGATACGCGGCGGTGGCTGGGTGGGACCGTCCCCGGCCGGTGAGGGGGCGCCTCCCGGCGTGCTGGCCGCGCGGTGCGTGGGCGCACGCGCTACAGCCGGCTGGTGGGGGCGGCCAGTGGCAGGCGCGCCGGCCGACGGACGCGGCAGGCGTCGCAGCTGCGCGCCGGCGCACCCTGCGCGCGGCGCCGTGCGGCCAAAGTAGGTCCTCGCGGGCCCGGTGCGAAGCGCGGTGGACATCTTCAGTGTGCTGGTCCGATTGAGGACTGTGTGCGTTGAGGATGCGCCGCCGCCCGGCGCTCGGCGCCGCGACGCCGTCTGCTGCTCGGTCGCCCCAGCGGTTCTCGCTGGTGGTTTGTATCGCAGCTGTGCGGATGTGTTGGCGCGTGCGCTGTGCTGGGAGAGTTCGCTTCGGCACCCAAGTGGGGCTTTTGTCCTTCTGTGGCGCTGGCGTTGGA
>NW_025728478.1:12500-15000 GCF_021461385.2 Schistocerca piceifrons | reverse complement strand
GCCTTCGCAAGCTGGTTGGTGAGAAGTTTGCATGTTCAATGCCCTTCGCATGCGACGTACTCAGGCTACGTTGTGGTGCGGCCTGTGTCAACTGTCCGCTGATGTCGTACGCGTGAACCACAATCTGTACTGCACATTCGTCCTTATGTACTGAATGATACATCGTGGCACATGTGTGACCGCACAACGACTGCGCCCAAAAACGGCGGACCATACAGTGCAAATATTGTGCACGCAGCTACGTGTCGTCTCCCTATGAGAGCTGGATTGCAGTGTGGTACGCCATAGAGACGTGTGGGAGGAACGGACGCCGTGGATGGCGATCAGCATGAGCTGTCTGTTGATGTATTCGGACCTAGTCGTCTCTCCTCACACACCGTGATGGCATGGTGCACCGCGTTCCATATCTGCGACATGCTACAGAGGCCGGTTGACAGTCGTTCGAGCAATGGACATCGCATACGTACGGGGGCCACCTTCCACGTATTGTCTAGGCGTGCACATTTTGTTGCGTGTATGTGGGCAGACGTAGTGTGGCGTGACACCTGACACAGGCATGCAATAATCGTTGAAGTTGCAAATGGCGATGGACGCCTGCGTTTTCTGGTGAAGTTACGCAAATGAACAAATGGTAACCTGTTGTGGTGCGGTTGTTCTCGCTAGGGGTGAATCGGTGATGGCGACGATAGGTTGAGGTACTAACCGGTTGTTCCAGCGATACCCACCATGCCGACGAAACTGAACGGCATCTGGGTGTGAAGCGATACGCGGCGGTGGCTGGGTGGGACCGTCCCCGGCCGGTGAGGGGGCGCCTCCCGGCGTGCTGGCCGCGCGGTGCGTGGGCGCACGCGCTACAGCCGGCTGGTGGGGGCGGCCAGTGGCAGGCGCGCCGGCCGACGGACGCGGCAGGCGTCGCAGCTGCGCGCCGGCGCACCCTGCGCGCGGCGCCGTGCGGCCAAAGTAGGTCCTCGCGGGCCCGGTGCGAAGCGCGGTGGACATCTTCAGTGTGCTGGTCCGATTGAGGACTGTGTGCGTTGAGGATGCGCCGCCGCCCGGCGCTCGGCGCCGCGACGCCGTCTGCTGCTCGGTCGCCCCAGCGGTTCTCGCTGGTGGTTTGTATCGCAGCTGTGCGGATGTGTTGGCGCGTGCGCTGTGCTGGGAGAGTTCGCTTCGGCACCCAAGTGGGGCTTTTGTCCTTCTGTGGCGCTGGCGTTGGAGCTGCCGGTCACCGTAGGTGGCGCGTGTTGTCTCCCGCCGGCAATGCCACGACAGCACGCTCCCGGGCCTCTGTCGGCAGCGGCAAGCTCAGTTGGGAGCACGGGTGGTCGCACCGAAAGCGTCTACTCGCCTAACTCCGGGCGATTGCGCCTCTCTCGAACCCGACCAAGTACTTGGGACGGCGCTGCGCGCCGCCGGGACCTGAGAGGGTTTCGAGGTGTATTGTGCAGGGGAGCTCAGCCTCCTCCTGTTTGCAGAATGATTGAGCGGACGCTTGCGTGTTCGCGCGGGCCCCCGGGACACACTCCCGGGCGGCCGGCTGCTCAGCTCTAGTTGACGCAGCTCCCTGGTTGATCCTGCCAGTAGTCATATGCTTGTCTCAAAGATTAAGCCATGCATGTCTCAGTACAAGCCGCATTAAGGTGAAACCGCGAATGGCTCATTAAATCAGTTATGGTTCCTTAGATCGTACCCACGTTACTTGGATAACTGTGGTAATTCTAGAGCTAATACATGCAAACAGAGTCCCGACCAGAGATGGAAGGGACGCTTTTATTAGATCAAAACCAATCGGTCGGCTCGTCCGGTCCGTTTGCCTTGGTGACTCTGAATAACTTTGGGCTGATCGCACGGTCCTCGTACCGGCGACGCATCTTTCAAATGTCTGCCTTATCAACTGTCGATGGTAGGTTCTGCGCCTACCATGGTTGTAACGGGTAACGGGGAATCAGGGTTCGATTCCGGAGAGGGAGCCTGAGAAACGGCTACCACATCCAAGGAAGGCAGCAGGCGCGCAAATTACCCACTCCCGGCACGGGGAGGTAGTGACGAAAAATAACGATACGGGACTCATCCGAGGCCCCGTAATCGGAATGAGTACACTTTAAATCCTTTAACGAGTATCTATTGGAGGGCAAGTCTGGTGCCAGCAGCCGCGGTAATTCCAGCTCCAATAGCGTATATTAAAGTTGTTGCGGTTAAAAAGCTCGTAGTTGGATTTGTGTCCCACGCTGTTGGTTCACCGCCCGTCGGTGTTTAACTGGCATGTATCGTGGGACGTCCTGCCGGTGGGGCGAGCTGAAGGCGTGCGACCGCCTCGTGCGTGCTCGTGCGTCCCGAGGCGGACCCCGTTGAAATCCTACCAGGGTGCTCTTTATTGAGTGTCTCGGTGGGCCGGCACGTTTACTTTGAACAAATTAGAGTGCTTAAAGCAGGCAAGCCCGCCTGAATACTGTGTGCATGGAATAATGGAATAGGACCTCGGTTCTATTTTGTTGGTTTT
>NW_025728478.1:0-5000 GCF_021461385.2 Schistocerca piceifrons | reverse complement strand
CATTACACAATCCACACTATCACAACCAGACCAGGAGGTCCGTGCGGAAAATACAATATCCCAGCCTTTCGACATCCACCATTGCGCAGACCAGGCACCAACACCCACACATGTCCTATACAACGGTGCACCCAACATCACAATAGTACCTCCTGTCACAGCGCACAAACAATGACATGAGTCAAAGACACAGGTCTCACACAAGCATAGAATTGGAGCGCCGCCTCTAATAAGCCAAAGGTGCATCCTGACGTGACAAATCTGATCATGTCACAAGCATTCACTTACTATAATCACTATCAACGAACCTGCCGCCCCCGCCCCCCCCCCCCCTACACCTTTCCGTACAACAACGTGTAACCTAACCTAACCTAACCTAACCTATGTTGTACCTTAACCTAACCTATGTTGTACCTTAACCTAACCTATGTTGTACCTTAACCTAACCTATGTTGTACCTTAACCTAACCTATGTTGTACCTTAACCTAACCTATGTTGTACCTTAACCTAACCTATGTTGTACCTTAACCTAACCCATGTTGTACCTTAACCTAACCCATGTTGTACCTTAACCTAACCCATGTTGTACCTTAACCTAACCCATGTTGTACCTTAACCTAACCCATGTTGTACCTTAACCTAACCCATGTTGTGCCTCAACCTAACCCATGTTGTGCCTCAACCTAACCCATGTTGTGCCTCAACCTAACCCATGTTGTGCCTTAACCTAACCCATGTTGTGCCTCAACCTAACCCATGTTGTGCCTTAACCTAACCCATGTTGTGCCTTAACCTAACCCATGTTGTGCCTTAACCTAACCCATGTTGTGCCTTAACCTAACCCATGTTGTGCCTTAACCTAACCCATGTTGTGCCTTAACCTAACCCATGTTGTGCCTTAACCTAACCCATGTTGTCGCCTTAACGTAACCCACGTTGTCGCCTAAACCTGCTCTGTAATTGTTATACGACTCGTTCAATTACTGTAGTGTTGCCCACCCGCAACCCTCGCAATATAGTTCGCTACTCGCACTGCCCGCACCCCTGTGTATCGCTTCATGTTAAACACCTTGCAAGTCTTGCTCACTTTCCACATGCTCCTGCTGTACACTGTAATGTGGATGGCAGCAGGACGTACATGCCGCCCCTCCCCACGTCCCCACCTTGCCCCCTGCCTTCGCAAGCTGGTTGGTGAGAAGTTTGCATGTTCAATGCCCTTCGCATGCGACGTACTCAGGCTACGTTGTGGTGCGGCCTGTGTCAACTGTCCGCTGATGTCGTACGCGTGAACCACAATCTGTACTGCACATTCGTCCTTATGTACTGAATGATACATCGTGGCACATGTGTGACCGCACAACGACTGCGCCCAAAAACGGCGGACCATACAGTGCAAATATTGTGCACGCAGCTACGTGTCGTCTCCCTATGAGAGCTGGATTGCAGTGTGGTACGCCATAGAGACGTGTGGGAGGAACGGACGCCGTGGATGGCGATCAGCATGAGCTGTCTGTTGATGTATTCGGACCTAGTCGTCTCTCCTCACACACCGTGATGGCATGGTGCACCGCGTTCCATATCTGCGACATGCTACAGAGGCCGGTTGACAGTCGTTCGAGCAATGGACATCGCATACGTACGGGGGCCACCTTCCACGTATTGTCTAGGCGTGCACATTTTGTTGCGTGTATGTGGGCAGACGTAGTGTGGCGTGACACCTGACACAGGCATGCAATAATCGTTGAAGTTGCAAATGGCGATGGACGCCTGCGTTTTCTGGTGAAGTTACGCAAATGAACAAATGGTAACCTGTTGTGGTGCGGTTGTTCTCGCTAGGGGTGAATCGGTGATGGCGACGATAGGTTGAGGTACTAACCGGTTGTTCCAGCGATACCCACCATGCCGACGAAACTGAACGGCATCTGGGTGTGAAGCGATACGCGGCGGTGGCTGGGTGGGACCGTCCCCGGCCGGTGAGGGGGCGCCTCCCGGCGTGCTGGCCGCGCGGTGCGTGGGCGCACGCGCTACAGCCGGCTGGTGGGGGCGGCCAGTGGCAGGCGCGCCGGCCGACGGACGCGGCAGGCGTCGCAGCTGCGCGCCGGCGCACCCTGCGCGCGGCGCCGTGCGGCCAAAGTAGGTCCTCGCGGGCCCGGTGCGAAGCGCGGTGGACATCTTCAGTGTGCTGGTCCGATTGAGGGACTGTGTGCGTTGAGGATGCGCCGCCGCCCGGCGCTCGGCGCCGCGACGCCCGTCTGCTGCTCGGTCGCCCCAGCGGTTCTCGCTGGTGGTTTGTATCGCAGCTGTGCGGATGTGTTGGCGCGTGCGCTGTGCTGGGAGAGTTCGCTTCGGCACCCAAGTGGGGCTTTTGTCCTTCTGTGGCGCTGGCGTTGGAGCTGCCGGTCACCGTAGGTGGCGCGTGTTGTCTCCCGCCGGCAATGCCACGACAGCACGCTCCCGGGCCTCTGTCGGCAGCGGCAAGCTCAGTTGGGAGCACGGGTGGTCGCACCGAAAGCGTCTACTCGCCTAACTCCGGGCGATTGCGCCTCTCTCGAACCCGACCAAGTACTTGGGACGGCGCTGCGCGCCGCCGGGACCTGAGAGGGTTTCGAGGTGTATTGTGCAGGGGAGCTCAGCCTCCTCCTGTTTGCAGAATGATTGAGCGGACGCTTGCGTGTTCGCGCGGGCCCCCGGGACACACTCCCGGGCGGCCGGCTGCTCAGCTCTAGTTGACGCAGCTCCCTGGTTGATCCTGCCAGTAGTCATATGCTTGTCTCAAAGATTAAGCCATGCATGTCTCAGTACAAGCCGCATTAAGGTGAAACCGCGAATGGCTCATTAAATCAGTTATGGTTCCTTAGATCGTACCCACGTTACTTGGATAACTGTGGTAATTCTAGAGCTAATACATGCAAACAGAGTCCCCGACCAGAGATGGAAGGGACGCTTTTATTAGATCAAAACCAATCGGTCGGCTCGTCCGGTCCGTTTGCCTTGGTGACTCTGAATAACTTTGGGCTGATCGCACGGTCCTCGTACCGGCGACGCATCTTTCAAATGTCTGCCTTATCAACTGTCGATGGTAGGTTCTGCGCCTACCATGGTTGTAACGGGTAACGGGGAATCAGGGTTCGATTCCGGAGAGGGAGCCTGAGAAACGGCTACCACATCCAAGGAAGGCAGCAGGCGCGCAAATTACCCACTCCCGGCACGGGGAGGTAGTGACGAAAAATAACGATACGGGACTCATCCGAGGCCCCGTAATCGGAATGAGTACACTTTAAATCCTTTAACGAGTATCTATTGGAGGGCAAGTCTGGTGCCAGCAGCCGCGGTAATTCCAGCTCCAATAGCGTATATTAAAGTTGTTGCGGTTAAAAAGCTCGTAGTTGGATTTGTGTCCCACGCTGTTGGTTCACCGCCCGTCGGTGTTTAACTGGCATGTATCGTGGGACGTCCTGCCGGTGGGGCGAGCTGAAGGCGTGCGACCGCCTCGTGCGTGCTCGTGCGTCCCGAGGCGGACCCCGTTGAAATCCTACCAGGGTGCTCTTTATTGAGTGTCTCGGTGGGCCGGCACGTTTACTTTGAACAAATTAGAGTGCTTAAAGCAGGCAAGCCCGCCTGAATACTGTGTGCATGGAATAATGGAATAGGACCTCGGTTCTATTTTGTTGGTTTTCGGAACCCGAGGTAATGATTAATAGGACAGGCGGGGGCATTCGTATTGCGACGTTAGAGGTGAAATTCTTGGATCGTCGCAAGACGAACAGAAGCGAAAGCATTTGCCAAGTATGTTTTCATTAATCAAGAACGAAAGTTAGAGGTTCGAGCGATCAGATACCGCCCTAGTTCTAACCATAAACGATGCCAGCCAGCGATCCGCCGCAGTTCCTCCGATGACTCGGCGGGCAGCCTCCGGGAAACCAAAGCTTTTGGGTTCCGGGGGAAGTATGGTTGCAAAGCTGAAACTTAAAGGAATTGACGGAAGGGCACCACCAGGAGTGGAGCCTGCGGCTTAATTTGACTCAACACGGGAAACCTCACCAGGCCCGGACACCGGAAGGATTGACAGATTGATAGCTCTTTCTTGATTCGGGTGGGTGGTGGTGCATGGCCGTTCTTAGTTGGTGGAGCGATTTGTCTGGTTAATTCCGATAACGAACGAGACTCTAGCCTGCTAACTAGTCGCGTGACATCCTTCGTGCTGTCAGCGATTACTTTTCTTCTTAGAGGGACAGGCGGCTTCTAGCCGCACGAGATTGAGCAATAACAGGTCTGTGATGCCCTTAGATGTTCTGGGCCGCACGCGCGCTACACTGAAGGAATCAGCGTGTCTTCCTAGGCCGAAAGGTCGGGGTAACCCGCTGAACCTCCTTCGTGCTAGGGATTGGGGCTTGCAATTGTTCCCCATGAACGAGGAATTCCCAGTAAGCGCGAGTCATAAGCTCGCGTTGATTACGTCCCTGCCCTTTGTACACACCGCCCGTCGCTACTACCGATTGAATGATTTAGTGAGGTCTTCGGACTGGTACGCGGCATTGACTCTGTCGTTGCCGATGCTACCGGAAAGATGACCAAACTTGATCATTTAGAGGAAGTAAAAGTCGTAACAAGGTTTCCGTAGGTGAACCTGCGGAAGGATCATTACCGACTAGACTGCATGTCTTTCGATGTGCGTGTCGTGTCGCGCAACACGCTACCTGTACGGCTCGCCGTAGCCGTGCGCCGCGTGCGGAACCACGCGTGCCTCTCAAAACTAGCGGCAATGTTGTGTGGTACGAGCGCTGAAGCGCTGGAGCGGCTGGCCTGCGGCACCTGGCGCCTGGCGCCGGTTTTGAATGACTTTCGCCCGAGTGCCTGTCCGCTCCGGTGTGGAGCCGTACGACGCCCGTCGGCCGTGAGGCCGTTGGACACAGAACGCTGGAACAGGGGCCGCCACACGCCTCACTCCCGCCTATGCGACCGTCTCGAAAGAGACGGCGGAAACTGAGAAAAGATCACC
>NW_025728477.1:65000-70141 GCF_021461385.2 Schistocerca piceifrons | reverse complement strand
AGGAGTCCCGAGGGTCGAAAGGCTCGAAAATACGTGACTTTACTAGGCGCGGTCGACCCACGTGGCGCCGCGCCGTACGGGCCCTACTTGTTTGCCGGACGGGGCACTCGGGCGGCGCTGTCTGGGATCTGTTCCCGGCGCCGCCCTGCCCCTACCGGTCGACCATGGGTGTCTATATTTCGATGTCGGGACTCGGAATCGTCTGTAGACGACTTAGGTACCGGGCGGGGTGTTGTACTCGGTAGAGCAGTTGCCACGCTGCGATCTGTTGAGACTCAGCCCTAGCTTGGGGGATTCGTCTTGTCGCGAGACGAGACCCCCAGGGGCTGGTCGCCAGCAGGGGTACGCGTGGGCCCCCCTTGCTTTCAGTTTCCGCACGTCGCATCTCTGGGCGTATCGGTCTGGGCGGGCGCGCCGCACCCAGGGCGCTGCAGTGGGTGCTGCGGACTGGGGCGTATCGGTTGGCGTGGGCGCTGCGATGGGTGCCGCCGCCGTGCGCGCGGGGAGGCGGCGCCGGCCGGCCGGGCGCCGTGTGTACCGCCGCGCTATAGCGTATCGCTTTGGCGGCCGGCGCCGGGTGCCGCGGTGGGTGCCGGACGGTCGATGTCGGCCCACCGGCCGGGGCGTCGCGTGGAGGCGGCGGCGTCGGGTGGGTGCCGTGCGGTGGTCGCGGTGCCCGGCGGGGTCTGGTACGTTGTCGCCGTCCCGTGGTACCACGGCGTCCACCGCCGCCGTCCGGTGAACGCCAGTACCCCTAACCGATGGATGTGAAATAAAATATAATAACACATGATGCTCCGCAAGAAAATAGACTTGGGATAGGGTGTGTCGTTGGCAAGTCCCCGGGGCGGTTAGTGTGTGTGGTGATAAGTCTGTAGGGGCGGGGGGGGGGGGGCGAGGTATTAGGAAATAGATAGATAGATAGTGGTGCCGTGGGTGTCGACAGTAGACATAGCACACTGCCACCTACAGGGATCCGACGGAACTACGCCACCCATGCCGGCAAAACAGTATCGCCATCTATGAAAATAGGGCGACACCACATGCAATACCGCCATCTATGCGCATCTGACAACACTACGTCCGCACCACAAAACATACCGCCATCTGTAGGTCTCCCGCAACATGACCTCCTGCAACGACGCTACCGCCATCTATGAGACGCCAAGCCGACTAAGACAGCGATGGCGCCACAGTGGCCGCCTTTCGACGCCACCCACAAAGGCTGCAGCCTCTGTCGACCATAGCACCCAATCTCCAGTGGCTCTGCCGCACGAAGCCGTGGACCGGCAATGACGCCACCCGCACCCGTTCGTGCACCACCCCAACCGCCAAACTCGCACCTCCAGCGGATGAA
Source organism: Schistocerca piceifrons (assembly GCF_021461385.2). Lineage (NCBI taxonomy): Eukaryota > Metazoa > Arthropoda > Insecta > Orthoptera > Acrididae > Schistocerca > Schistocerca piceifrons. Next base: position 68,784 of record NW_025728477.1, on the reverse strand, counting down.
CGGCGGACGTTTCCCGCACTCGTAAAGTGCAATCCACCCCTATAACTTGCGTTTCATGAAGAGTTATTTCCAATATGCGACATTCCCGCTGTCCGTATACATGAGCCGCGACCTGTACCACTTACGAGCGAGAGACGCGATCGCGTTGCTCACTGTACGGCGTCCGATACCGAGCCATCAGCATGTCGGTCCCCATGCGCGTTGCACTCGCACTCGCAGTCGCAAAAACGTGGGGCAAATATATTACGCGGAAGAGTTATAACAGACCGAGCCCCACTGCATGGGGGGAGTCTTTGTCACTAATGTACACAGATGGAACATTTTGGACTGGAACCAGATTACCCGTACACACGGCGCTGATTAGTAATCAATGCAGAGCCATCAAACTACAGCAAATATACACAACTGTCCGTATACATGCTGAAAGAGTCTGCCCAAAATGGGAACCACACGTCAGCCAGACACTCTGATCACGCACCACTCTCTGCTTCTAACAGGCGCACATACAATATGTAAGCACCAGCATGGAACAACATCCAGTGCATCTTCTCCGCCACATTACACAATCCACACTATCACAACCAGACCAGGAGGTCCGTGCGGAAAATACAATATCCCAGCCTTTCGACATCCACCATTGCGCAGACCAGGCACCAACACCCACACATGTCCTATACAACGGTGCACCCAACATCACAATAGTACCTCCTGTCACAGCGCACAAACAATGACATGAGTCAAAGACACAGGTCTCACACAAGCATAGAATTGGAGCGCCGCCTCTAATAAGCCAAAGGTGCATCCTGACGTGACAAATCTGATCATGTCACAAGCATTCACTTACTATAATCACTATCAACGAACCTGCCGCCCCCGCCCCCCCCCCCCCCCTACACCTTTCCGTACAACAACGTGTAACCTAACCTAACCTAACCTAACCTATGTTGTACCTTAACCTAACCTATGTTGTACCTTAACCTAACCTATGTTGTACCTTAACCTAACCTATGTTGTACCTTAACCTAACCTATGTTGTACCTTAACCTAACCTATGTTGTACCTTAACCTAACCTATGTTGTACCTTAACCTAACCTATGTTGTACCTTAACCTAACCCATGTTGTACCTTAACCTAACCCATGTTGTACCTTAACCTAACCCATGTTGTACCTTAACCTAACCCATGTTGTACCTTAACCTAACCCATGTTGTACCTTAACCTAACCCATGTTGTGCCTCAACCTAACCCATGTTGTGCCTCAACCTAACCCATGTTGTGCCTCAACCTAACCCATGTTGTGCCTTAACCTAACCCATGTTGTGCCTCAACCTAACCCATGTTGTGCCTTAACCTAACCCATGTTGTGCCTTAACCTAACCCATGTTGTGCCTTAACCTAACCCATGTTGTGCCTTAACCTAACCCATGTTGTGCCTTAACCTAACCCATGTTGTGCCTTAACCTAACCCATGTTGTGCCTTAACCTAACCCATGTTGTGCCTTAACCTAACCCATGTTGTGCCTTAACCTAACCCATGTTGTGCCTTAACCTAACCCATGTTGTCGCCTTAACGTAACCCACGTTGTCGCCTAAACCTGCTCTGTAATTGTTATACGACTCGTTCAATTACTGTAGTGTTGCCCACCCGCAACCCTCGCAATATAGTTCGCTACTCGCACTGCCCGCACCCCTGTGTATCGCTTCATGTTAAACACCTTGCAAGTCTTGCTCACTTTCCACATGCTCCTGCTGTACACTGTAATGTGGATGGCAGCAGGACGTACATGCCGCCCCTCCCCACGTCCCCACCTTGCCCCCTGCCTTCGCAAGCTGGTTGGTGAGAAGTTTGCATGTTCAATGCCCTTCGCATGCGACGTACTCAGGCTACGTTGTGGTGCGGCCTGTGTCAACTGTCCGCTGATGTCGTACGCGTGAACCACAATCTGTACTGCACATTCGTCCTTATGTACTGAATGATACATCGTGGCACATGTGTGACCGCACAACGACTGCGCCCAAAAACGGCGGACCATACAGTGCAAATATTGTGCACGCAGCTACGTGTCGTCTCCCTATGAGAGCTGGATTGCAGTGTGGTACGCCATAGAGACGTGTGGGAGGAACGGACGCCGTGGATGGCGATCAGCATGAGCTGTCTGTTGATGTATTCGGACCTAGTCGTCTCTCCTCACACACCGTGATGGCATGGTGCACCGCGTTCCATATCTGCGACATGCTACAGAGGCCGGTTGACAGTCGTTCGAGCAATGGACATCGCATACGTACGGGGGCCACCTTCCACGTATTGTCTAGGCGTGCACATTTTGTTGCGTGTATGTGGGCAGACGTAGTGTGGCGTGACACCTGACACAGGCATGCAATAATCGTTGAAGTTGCAAATGGCGATGGACGCCTGCGTTTTCTGGTGAAGTTACGCAAATGAACAAATGGTAACCTGTTGTGGTGCGGTTGTTCTCGCTAGGGGTGAATCGGTGATGGCGACGATAGGTTGAGGTACTAACCGGTTGTTCCAGCGATACCCACCATGCCGACGAAACTGAACGGCATCTGGGTGTGAAGCGATACGCGGCGGTGGCTGGGTGGGACCGTCCCCGGCCGGTGAGGGGGCGCCTCCCGGCGTGCTGGCCGCGCGGTGCGTGGGCGCACGCGCTACAGCCGGCTGGTGGGGGCGGCCAGTGGCAGGCGCGCCGGCCGACGGACGCGGCAGGCGTCGCAGCTGCGCGCCGGCGCACCCTGCGCGCGGCGCCGTGCGGCCAAAGTAGGTCCTCGCGGGCCCGGTGCGAAGCGCGGTGGACATCTTCAGTGTGCTGGTCCGATTGAGGACTGTGTGCGTTGAGGATGCGCCGCCGCCCGGCGCTCGGCGCCGCGACGCCGTCTGCTGCTCGGTCGCCCCAGCGGTTCTCGCTGGTGGTTTGTATCGCAGCTGTGCGGATGTGTTGGCGCGTGCGCTGTGCTGGGAGAGTTCGCTTCGGCACCCAAGTGGGGCTTTTGTCCTTCTGTGGCGCTGGCGTTGGAGCTGCCGGTCACCGTAGGTGGCGCGTGTTGTCTCCCGCCGGCAATGCCACGACAGCACGCTCCCGGGCCTCTGTCGGCAGCGGCAAGCTCAGTTGGGAGCACGGGTGGTCGCACCGAAAGCGTCTACTCGCCTAACTCCGGGCGATTGCGCCTCTCTCGAACCCGACCAAGTACTTGGGACGGCGCTGCGCGCCGCCGGGACCTGAGAGGGTTTCGAGGTGTATTGTGCAGGGGAGCTCAGCCTCCTCCTGTTTGCAGAATGATTGAGCGGACGCTTGCGTGTTCGCGCGGGCCCCCGGGACACACTCCCGGGCGGCCGGCTGCTCAGCTCTAGTTGACGCAGCTCCCTGGTTGATCCTGCCAGTAGTCATATGCTTGTCTCAAAGATTAAGCCATGCATGTCTCAGTACAAGCCGCATTAAGGTGAAACCGCGAATGGCTCATTAAATCAGTTATGGTTCCTTAGATCGTACCCACGTTACTTGGATAACTGTGGTAATTCTAGAGCTAATACATGCAAACAGAGTCCCGACCAGAGATGGAAGGGACGCTTTTATTAGATCAAAACCAATCGGTCGGCTCGTCCGGTCCGTTTGCCTTGGTGACTCTGAATAACTTTGGGCTGATCGCACGGTCCTCGTACCGGCGACGCATCTTTCAAATGTCTGCCTTATCAACTGTCGATGGTAGGTTCTGCGCCTACCATGGTTGTAACGGGTAACGGGGAATCAGGGTTCGATTCCGGAG
>NW_025728477.1:52500-57500 GCF_021461385.2 Schistocerca piceifrons | reverse complement strand
TCGTAAAGTGCAATCCACCCCTATAACTTGCGTTTCATGAAGAGTTATTTCCAATATGCGACATTCCCGCTGTCCGTATACATGAGCCGCGACCTGTACCACTTACGAGCGAGAGACGCGATCGCGTTGCTCACTGTACGGCGTCCGATACCGAGCCATCAGCATGTCGGTCCCCATGCGCGTTGCACTCGCACTCGCAGTCGCAAAAACGTGGGGCAAATATATTACGCGGAAGAGTTATAACAGACCGAGCCCCACTGCATGGGGGGAGTCTTTGTCACTAATGTACACAGATGGAACATTTTGGACTGGAACCAGATTACCCGTACACACGGCGCTGATTAGTAATCAATGCAGAGCCATCAAACTACAGCAAATATACACAACTGTCCGTATACATGCTGAAAGAGTCTGCCCAAAATGGGAACCACACGTCAGCCAGACACTCTGATCACGCACCACTCTCTGCTTCTAACAGGCGCACATACAATATGTAAGCACCAGCATGGAACAACATCCAGTGCATCTTCTCCGCCACATTACACAATCCACACTATCACAACCAGACCAGGAGGTCCGTGCGGAAAATACAATATCCCAGCCTTTCGACATCCACCATTGCGCAGACCAGGCACCAACACCCACACATGTCCTATACAACGGTGCACCCAACATCACAATAGTACCTCCTGTCACAGCGCACAAACAATGACATGAGTCAAAGACACAGGTCTCACACAAGCATAGAATTGGAGCGCCGCCTCTAATAAGCCAAAGGTGCATCCTGACGTGACAAATCTGATCATGTCACAAGCATTCACTTACTATAATCACTATCAACGAACCTGCCGCCCCCGCCCCCCCCCCCCCCCTACACCTTTCCGTACAACAACGTGTAACCTAACCTAACCTAACCTAACCTATGTTGTACCTTAACCTAACCTATGTTGTACCTTAACCTAACCTATGTTGTACCTTAACCTAACCTATGTTGTACCTTAACCTAACCTATGTTGTACCTTAACCTAACCTATGTTGTACCTTAACCTAACCTATGTTGTACCTTAACCTAACCTATGTTGTACCTTAACCTAACCCATGTTGTACCTTAACCTAACCCATGTTGTACCTTAACCTAACCCATGTTGTACCTTAACCTAACCCATGTTGTACCTTAACCTAACCCATGTTGTACCTTAACCTAACCCATGTTGTGCCTCAACCTAACCCATGTTGTGCCTCAACCTAACCCATGTTGTGCCTCAACCTAACCCATGTTGTGCCTCAACCTAACCCATGTTGTGCCTTAACCTAACCCATGTTGTGCCTCAACCTAACCCATGTTGTGCCTTAACCTAACCCATGTTGTGCCTTAACCTAACCCATGTTGTGCCTTAACCTAACCCATGTTGTGCCTTAACCTAACCCATGTTGTGCCTTAACCTAACCCATGTTGTGCCTTAACCTAACCCATGTTGTGCCTTAACCTAACCCATGTTGTGCCTTAACCTAACCCATGTTGTGCCTTAACCTAACCCATGTTGTGCCTTAACCTAACCCATGTTGTCGCCTTAACGTAACCCACGTTGTCGCCTAAACCTGCTCTGTAATTGTTATACGACTCGTTCAATTACTGTAGTGTTGCCCACCCGCAACCCTCGCAATATAGTTCGCTACTCGCACTGCCCGCACCCCTGTGTATCGCTTCATGTTAAACACCTTGCAAGTCTTGCTCACTTTCCACATGCTCCTGCTGTACACTGTAATGTGGATGGCAGCAGGACGTACATGCCGCCCCTCCCCACGTCCCCACCTTGCCCCCTGCCTTCGCAAGCCGGTTGGTGAGAAGTTTGCATGTTCAATGCCCTTCGCATGCGACGTACTCAGGCTACGTTGTGGTGCGGCCTGTGTCAACTGTCCGCTGATGTCGTACGCGTGAACCACAATCTGTACTGCACATTCGTCCTTATGTACTGAATGATACATCGTGGCACATGTGTGACCGCACAACGACTGCGCCCAAAAACGGCGGACCATACAGTGCAAATATTGTGCACGCAGCTACGTGTCGTCTCCCTATGAGAGCTGGATTGCAGTGTGGTACGCCATAGAGACGTGTGGGAGGAACGGACGCCGTGGATGGCGATCAGCATGAGCTGTCTGTTGATGTATTCGGACCTAGTCGTCTCTCCTCACACACCGTGATGGCATGGTGCACCGCGTTCCATATCTGCGACATGCTACAGAGGCCGGTTGACAGTCGTTCGAGCAATGGACATCGCATACGTACGGGGGCCACCTTCCACGTATTGTCTAGGCGTGCACATTTTGTTGCGTGTATGTGGGCAGACGTAGTGTGGCGTGACACCTGACACAGGCATGCAATAATCGTTGAAGTTGCAAATGGCGATGGACGCCTGCGTTTTCTGGTGAAGTTACGCAAATGAACAAATGGTAACCTGTTGTGGTGCGGTTGTTCTCGCTAGGGGTGAATCGGTGATGGCGACGATAGGTTGAGGTACTAACCGGTTGTTCCAGCGATACCCACCATGCCGACGAAACTGAACGGCATCTGGGTGTGAAGCGATACGCGGCGGTGGCTGGGTGGGACCGTCCCCGGCCGGTGAGGGGGCGCCTCCCGGCGTGCTGGCCGCGCGGTGCGTGGGCGCACGCGCTACAGCCGGCTGGTGGGGGCGGCCAGTGGCAGGCGCGCCGGCCGACGGACGCGGCAGGCGTCGCAGCTGCGCGCCGGCGCACCCTGCGCGCGGCGCCGTGCGGCCAAAGTAGGTCCTCGCGGGCCCGGTGCGAAGCGCGGTGGACATCTTCAGTGTGCTGGTCCGATTGAGGACTGTGTGCGTTGAGGATGCGCCGCCGCCCGGCGCTCGGCGCCGCGACGCCGTCTGCTGCTCGGTCGCCCCAGCGGTTCTCGCTGGTGGTTTGTATCGCAGCTGTGCGGATGTGTTGGCGCGTGCGCTGTGCTGGGAGAGTTCGCTTCGGCACCCAAGTGGGGCTTTTGTCCTTCTGTGGCGCTGGCGTTGGAGCTGCCGGTCACCGTAGGTGGCGCGTGTTGTCTCCCGCCGGCAATGCCACGACAGCACGCTCCCGGGCCTCTGTCGGCAGCGGCAAGCTCAGTTGGGAGCACGGGTGGTCGCACCGAAAGCGTCTACTCGCCTAACTCCGGGCGATTGCGCCTCTCTCGAACCCGACCAAGTACTTGGGACGGCGCTGCGCGCCGCCGGGACCTGAGAGGGTTTCGAGGTGTATTGTGCAGGGGAGCTCAGCCTCCTCCTGTTTGCAGAATGATTGAGCGGACGCTTGCGTGTTCGCGCGGGCCCCCGGGACACACTCCCGGGCGGCCGGCTGCTCAGCTCTAGTTGACGCAGCTCCCTGGTTGATCCTGCCAGTAGTCATATGCTTGTCTCAAAGATTAAGCCATGCATGTCTCAGTACAAGCCGCATTAAGGTGAAACCGCGAATGGCTCATTAAATCAGTTATGGTTCCTTAGATCGTACCCACGTTACTTGGATAACTGTGGTAATTCTAGAGCTAATACATGCAAACAGAGTCCCGACCAGAGATGGAAGGGACGCTTTTATTAGATCAAAACCAATCGGTCGGCTCGTCCGGTCCGTTTGCCTTGGTGACTCTGAATAACTTTGGGCTGATCGCACGGTCCTCGTACCGGCGACGCATCTTTCAAATGTCTGCCTTATCAACTGTCGATGGTAGGTTCTGCGCCTACCATGGTTGTAACGGGTAACGGGGAATCAGGGTTCGATTCCGGAGAGGGAGCCTGAGAAACGGCTACCACATCCAAGGAAGGCAGCAGGCGCGCAAATTACCCACTCCCGGCACGGGGAGGTAGTGACGAAAAATAACGATACGGGACTCATCCGAGGCCCCGTAATCGGAATGAGTACACTTTAAATCCTTTAACGAGTATCTATTGGAGGGCAAGTCTGGTGCCAGCAGCCGCGGTAATTCCAGCTCCAATAGCGTATATTAAAGTTGTTGCGGTTAAAAAGCTCGTAGTTGGATTTGTGTCCCACGCTGTTGGTTCACCGCCCGTCGGTGTTTAACTGGCATGTATCGTGGGACGTCCTGCCGGTGGGGCGAGCTGAAGGCGTGCGACCGCCTCGTGCGTGCTCGTGCGTCCCGAGGCGGACCCCGTTGAAATCCTACCAGGGTGCTCTTTATTGAGTGTCTCGGTGGGCCGGCACGTTTACTTTGAACAAATTAGAGTGCTTAAAGCAGGCAAGCCCGCCTGAATACTGTGTGCATGGAATAATGGAATAGGACCTCGGTTCTATTTTGTTGGTTTTCGGAACCCGAGGTAATGATTAATAGGGACAGGCGGGGGCATTCGTATTGCGACGTTAGAGGTGAAATTCTTGGATCGTCGCAAGACGAACAGAAGCGAAAGCATTTGCCAAGTATGTTTTCATTAATCAAGAACGAAAGTTAGAGGTTCGAAGGCGATCAGATACCGCCCTAGTTCTAACCATAAACGATGCCAGCCAGCGATCCGCCGCAGTTCCTCCGATGACTCGGCGGGCAGCCTCCGGGAAACCAAAGCTTTTGGGTTCCGGGGGAAGTATGGTTGCAAAGCTGAAACTTAAAGGAATTGACGGAAGGGCACCACCAGGAGTGGAGCCTGCGGCTTAATTTGACTCAACACGGGAAACCTCACCAGGCCCGGACACCGGAAGGATTGACAGATTGATAGCTCTTTCTTGATTCGGTGGGTGGTGGTGCATGGCCGTTCTTAGTTGGTGGAGCGATTTGTCTGGTTAATTCCGATAACGAACGAGACTCTAGCCTGCTAACTAGTCGCGTGACATCCTTCGTGCTGTCAGCGATTACTTTTCTTCTTAGAGGGACAGGCGGCTTCTAGCCGCACGAGATTGAGCAATAACAGGTCTGTGATGCCCTTAGATGTTCTGGGCCGCACGCGCGCTACACTGAAGGAATCAGCGTGTCTTCCTAGGCCGAAAGGTCG
>NW_025728477.1:45000-50000 GCF_021461385.2 Schistocerca piceifrons | reverse complement strand
CGCCCGAATCGACGCTCATGGGAAACCATGAAAGGCGTTGGTTGCTTAAGACAGCAGGACGGTGGCCATGGAAGTCGGAATCCGCTAAGGAGTGTGTAACAACTCACCTGCCGAAGCAACTAGCCCTGAAAATGGATGGCGCTGAAGCGTCGTGCCTATACTCGGCCGTCAGTCTGGCAGTCATGGCCGGTCCTTGCGGCCGGCCGCGAAGCCCTGACGAGTAGGAGGGTCGCGGCGGTGGGCGCAGAAGGGTCTGGGCGTGAGCCTGCCTGGAGCCGCCGTCGGTGCAGATCTTGGTGGTAGTAGCAAATACTCCAGCGAGGCCCTGGAGGGCTGACGCGGAGAAGGGTTTCGTGTGAACAGCCGTTGCACACGAGTCAGTCGATCCTAAGCCCTAGGAGAAATCCGATGTTGATGGGGGCCGTCATAGCATGATGCGCTTTGTGCTGGCCCCCGTTGGGCGAAAGGGAATCCGGTTCCTATTCCGGAACCCGGCAGCGGAACCGATACAAGTCGGGCCCCTCTTTTAGAGATGCTCGTCGGGGTAACCCAAAAGGACCCGGAGACGCCGTCGGGAGATCGGGGAAGAGTTTTCTTTTCTGCATGAGCGTTCGAGTTCCCTGGAATCCTCTAGCAGGGAGATAGGGTTTGGAACGCGAAGAGCACCGCAGTTGCGGCGGTGTCCCGATCTTCCCCTCGGACCTTGAAAATCCGGGAGAGGGCCACGTGGAGGTGTCGCGCCGGTTCGTACCCATATCCGCAGCAGGTCTCCAAGGTGAAGAGCCTCTAGTCGATAGAATAATGTAGGTAAGGGAAGTCGGCAAATTGGATCCGTAACTTCGGGATAAGGATTGGCTCTGAGGATCGGGGCGTGTCGGGCTTGGTCGGGAAGTGGGTCAGCGCTAACGTGCCGGGCCTGGGCGAGGTGAGTGCCGTAGGGGTGCCGGTAAGTGCGGGCGTTTAGCGCGGGCGTGGTCTGCTCTCGCCGTTGGTCGGCCTCGTGCTGGCCGGCGGTGCAGGATGCGCGCGCCTGCGCGGCGTTCGCGCCCCGGTGCTTCAACCTGCGTGCAGGATCCGAGCTCGGTCCCGTGCCTTGGCCTCCCACGGATCTTCCTTGCTGCGAGGCCGCGTCCGCCTTAGCGTGCTCCTCCGGGGGCGCGCGGGTGCGCGGATTCTCTTCGGCCGCCATTCAACGATCAACTCAGAACTGGCACGGACTGGGGGAATCCGACTGTCTAATTAAAACAAAGCATTGCGATGGCCCTAGCGGGTGTTGACGCAATGTGATTTCTGCCCAGTGCTCTGAATGTCAACGTGAAGAAATTCAAGCAAGCGCGGGTAAACGGCGGGAGTAACTATGACTCTCTTAAGGTAGCCAAATGCCTCGTCATCTAATTAGTGACGCGCATGAATGGATTAACGAGATTCCCGCTGTCCCTATCTAGCTGCGGCTGTCTCATGCTATGTGCCCCGATTTGCGTGGGCTCATGGTTGGTAATAGGCAGCAGGGGAAGGATGCGACTCGAACATCTTAGCCTCTCCTTCTCAAGTGCTCCTGCTCGCCTTCTCGGGGTGCAGCTGTTAAGCCTTCGGGCGACCGAAGGGCAGGGGCGCGACGGCGTACTGAATATCTTGTACGCCGGTTCCGGCTGCTGCATTTGTCGCGGCGGGATCCTGGCCCAAGTCGGCGAAGGTCACCCGCCTTGCCCCTGGAATTCCGGGGCATGATCCGCCAAGCCGGGGCGTGGTGACACGTCCCCGGTTAGGTTAGATGGGTCCAGACCCCCGAACGTCTGGGGGACCGGCCCGGCACCTGAGTAGGACCGGGTCTTTAGCCTTTTGGTGGAAACTCGGCCTAGTAGGGGGCGAAGGACGGAGGGTGAATCCGCTCTCCCGGAATGCGGGAGGCATTCGTCGGTAAGGGAGCGGGAGAAAACTTCGATGATGCAGCAGTCGAAGAGGACTAGTGCGCTGTTCCCACGGCGTGCTAAACCTAGCAGCTCAGTTGTTGAAAGCTCTTGGTCAAGGGGCGGGACCGGTGAGCGAGCTGCATTTAGCCTCCCCCCATGCCAGAGAGGCCGGTCCGGGGAAAGAGACGGGCCTCCACTTTTTCACTCTCTAAATGTCAAATATGGCTGAAAACATAGAGAGTGACGATGTGCCTCGATGCGAGATCGAAGAGAGCTTGTCTGTCGCTGAGCGACATGCAAAATTTTTGAAGTTACTCGATTCGAGTATTAAGAATGGAAAGATCGGCAATTATGCCATAAATAATATTAGAGACTTTGTGTCGGGTTGGGCGATAGCTCATTCCCAACTAGAGGGAAGGGTTATGGAACTAGAGCGCGAGAATGAACGTCTGAGAAGCCAGCCAGTCAGTGCGAAAACTTATGCCGCAGTCGCAGCTGCCCCTGTGGGCAAAGCGCCGACGGCAAAAGAAACTATCCAGAAAAATATTCAAAAAATGGTACCTACTGTGTTTATAAAGCCTAAATCTGGTGAGGACATACGGGCGGTGAAATCCGTTTTTGAGAAATGCGTGAATCCGAAGCGAGACAAAATTAAAATTAATAGTGTCAGAACGGCTAAAAATGTCTTGATAGTCGAAACTGCAACTCAAGAGGACAGTAATAAGATACTTTCCAATTCCCAGTTAACGGAGAAAGTTAAATGTGAACCTCCGCGGAAACGTCGACCATTGATGTGTATGTACGATGTACCAACTCATCTAAGTGCGGATGATCTGTTGGACGCGATATACAGTCAGAATTTTGATGTATCAATGACTCGAGTTGAGTTTGATGAACAATTTAAGTTGAAGTTTAAAGTTGGTCCTCGGGAAAAACTGACAGTTCACCATGTGGTGGAGGTTTCTCCCGAGTTGTGGAAACTGTTAACAAGAATAGGTAGACTATATGTGGGATATTCAGCTCTTAATGTTAAAGATTACTTAGCAGTATCCAGATGTACTAAATGTTATGATCTGAATCATACTAACAAGTTCTGTACTGTAACTGAAGTTATCTGTGCCCATTGTGGGCAGACTGGGCATGACAAAAGAGATTGTAGAAGCAAGGATCGCCCATCCATATGTATACCCTGCAGTAAGAGAGGGCGTAAGTGTGGGGGAGTCAAAGACTGCCCCACTTACAAAATGTTTCTGGATAGAATAATACAGAGAACCGATTATGGCGACCATTAAGACTGTTAAAAGAAAATCTCCGAGTAAAATCAAACGAGATGCAGAGAGGGGTAAATTAATATCTAAAGCTCTTTCCACAGGTTCGTTGGCTGATCCAGAGTGCTTCTCCGGGTCAGCTGGCCGTTTGACCGTGGAAGTTGGAGTTCAGACGGTAGATGATTTGGAGGCGGGTGTCAACCGCCTTTCGATTCAGCCGTCGACCTCTGCGGAAATGGAATCAACGATGGGTCCAAAGGAGGATGAAGATGCATCACGTGTTACTGCCCTGGTAACAGGAGGTGGTGGCAGTTGTGATGGAGATGGAACTGTAAATAGTGTAGATGCAAGTAGTGTAGTGCAAATTTGTAACAATGGTGACGGAAGTGTAATTGTAAATAGTGTAAATACAAGTAGTGTAGTGGAAGTAGACAGACATGAAAAATCTGGTGAAGGGATCAGTTATAGACAAGTTGATCCAAAAAATATATACAAAGATTTGGAGGAGTTGGTTCGGCTGTCAAGGCTGGAGGAGCCTTCATTACTTACTACGGCACTGAGGCAGCTGGTCAGGAAGGGACACCCTAATGGCGAAGACATTACTTATCCGGCTCTGGAGGATGTAGATTGCATTCAGTTGTCCGCCGCTAACATTCCGCCTGAGTTGGAGCAATTACAGGAATTAGTCATTAAAGTTTTTGATAGGCGCGGTCGCAAATTTGATCTTGATAAGATCTTTAAGGACATGGTCAAAACGTATGGGCGTAACGTCATTGATCTCTCGAAGCCTTGGCCCGCCAGTCGTTTGCACGTCTACTATCCCCCTGGGTAATGGGGAGATTTAGGATGTTGCAAATCAACGCTATGCGTAGCCACATGGTTACGCAGGAATTGCGTAAAGTGGCGGAAGAAGAACAACTGGACATTATTATGATACAGGAACCAGCCTCCTGCGCTGGTCGAATCCCTGGTTTTCCGGCGGCCGCGCAAGTGGCATTCTCTGGTGAGAACCCCATGTGTGCGGTTGTGGTCTTAAACAAGCTCATCAGATTAACTGTTCTAAATCAGTTTTGTAATGAACATATAACTGTGGTCCAAACAAACATGTTAACACATATATTATACATTGTAAATGTATATTGTCAATTTCGACAGGACATTGTTACTTTTTTGGACCAGTTAAGATGGATACTTAGGACCTTAGCAGGTCAGTCAGTAATAATTTGTATGGATGCAAATGCCAAGTCCCCGATGTGGCACAGCCTGGAGCGGGACGATCGGGGCTCGGAGTTGGAGGACCTAATAATGGAAGCGAATTTGATTGTCTTAAATGAACCTGGGCACCCGCCTACCTTCTCTGGAAGGGCTGGCGCGGTCTCAAACATTGATGTAACACTAGCGACTCTGAGTGCTGCGCCTCATGTGCTCCAGTGGTGTGTTTCTGAGAACGTCACGATCAGTGACCACAATTGTATATTTTTCAACTATGAGACAGAGGTTACAGAAGATCTTGGGGACTTGGTTGAGAGATACAATTACGCTAAAACGAATTGGGAAAGGCTGGCGCAGGAGTTTCGACCACCAGAGCTGGATATGGAAATTGCAGATGTGGACGGTGCAGTAGGAGACCTATTGGTTTCTATTGAAGCAGCTATTGCTGTTTCTGTTCCACGTGTTGCGAGGTATGTTCGCAAGCAAGCTACTCCGTGGTCCCCAGAACTGACCGCGCTTAAGCGGTCTGTCAGGCGGGCGCGGCGTAACTATCAAAGGAGCTTCGCCCAGGACGAGAGACAGTATCATTTGAGAATATATAGAAGATTAA
>NW_025728477.1:35000-40000 GCF_021461385.2 Schistocerca piceifrons | reverse complement strand
TTCGTGCACCACCCCAACCGCCAAACTCGCACCTCCAGCGGATGAACGGCGGACGTTTCCCGCACTCGTAAAGTGCAATCCACCCCTATAACTTGCGTTTCATGAAGAGTTATTTCCAATATGCGACATTCCCGCTGTCCGTATACATGAGCCGCGACCTGTACCACTTACGAGCGAGAGACGCGATCGCGTTGCTCACTGTACGGCGTCCGATACCGAGCCATCAGCATGTCGGTCCCCATGCGCGTTGCACTCGCACTCGCAGTCGCAAAAACGTGGGGCAAATATATTACGCGGAAGAGTTATAACAGACCGAGCCCCACTGCATGGGGGGAGTCTTTGTCACTAATGTACACAGATGGAACATTTTGGACTGGAACCAGATTACCCGTACACACGGCGCTGATTAGTAATCAATGCAGAGCCATCAAACTACAGCAAATATACACAACTGTCCGTATACATGCTGAAAGAGTCTGCCCAAAATGGGAACCACACGTCAGCCAGACACTCTGATCACGCACCACTCTCTGCTTCTAACAGGCGCACATACAATATGTAAGCACCAGCATGGAACAACATCCAGTGCATCTTCTCCGCCACATTACACAATCCACACTATCACAACCAGACCAGGAGGTCCGTGCGGAAAATACAATATCCCAGCCTTTCGACATCCACCATTGCGCAGACCAGGCACCAACACCCACACATGTCCTATACAACGGTGCACCCAACATCACAATAGTACCTCCTGTCACAGCGCACAAACAATGACATGAGTCAAAGACACAGGTCTCACACAAGCATAGAATTGGAGCGCCGCCTCTAATAAGCCAAAGGTGCATCCTGACGTGACAAATCTGATCATGTCACAAGCATTCACTTACTATAATCACTATCAACGAACCTGCCGCCCCCGCCCCCCCCCCCCCCTACACCTTTCCGTACAACAACGTGTAACCTAACCTAACCTAACCTAACCTATGTTGTACCTTAACCTAACCTATGTTGTACCTTAACCTAACCTATGTTGTACCTTAACCTAACCTATGTTGTACCTTAACCTAACCTATGTTGTACCTTAACCTAACCTATGTTGTACCTTAACCTAACCTATGTTGTACCTTAACCTAACCCATGTTGTACCTTAACCTAACCCATGTTGTACCTTAACCTAACCCATGTTGTACCTTAACCTAACCCATGTTGTACCTTAACCTAACCCATGTTGTACCTTAACCTAACCCATGTTGTGCCTCAACCTAACCCATGTTGTGCCTCAACCTAACCCATGTTGTGCCTCAACCTAACCCATGTTGTGCCTCAACCTAACCCATGTTGTGCCTTAACCTAACCCATGTTGTGCCTCAACCTAACCCATGTTGTGCCTTAACCTAACCCATGTTGTGCCTTAACCTAACCCATGTTGTGCCTTAACCTAACCCATGTTGTGCCTTAACCTAACCCATGTTGTGCCTTAACCTAACCCATGTTGTGCCTTAACCTAACCCATGTTGTGCCTTAACCTAACCCATGTTGTGCCTTAACCTAACCCATGTTGTGCCTTAACCTAACCCATGTTGTCGCCTTAACGTAACCCACGTTGTCGCCTAAACCTGCTCTGTAATTGTTATACGACTCGTTCAATTACTGTAGTGTTGCCCACCCGCAACCCTCGCAATATAGTTCGCTACTCGCACTGCCCGCACCCCTGTGTATCGCTTCATGTTAAACACCTTGCAAGTCTTGCTCACTTTCCACATGCTCCTGCTGTACACTGTAATGTGGATGGCAGCAGGACGTACATGCCGCCCCTCCCCACGTCCCCACCTTGCCCCCTGCCTTCGCAAGCTGGTTGGTGAGAAGTTTGCATGTTCAATGCCCTTCGCATGCGACGTACTCAGGCTACGTTGTGGTGCGGCCTGTGTCAACTGTCCGCTGATGTCGTACGCGTGAACCACAATCTGTACTGCACATTCGTCCTTATGTACTGAATGATACATCGTGGCACATGTGTGACCGCACAACGACTGCGCCCAAAAACGGCGGACCATACAGTGCAAATATTGTGCACGCAGCTACGTGTCGTCTCCCTATGAGAGCTGGATTGCAGTGTGGTACGCCATAGAGACGTGTGGGAGGAACGGACGCCGTGGATGGCGATCAGCATGAGCTGTCTGTTGATGTATTCGGACCTAGTCGTCTCTCCTCACACACCGTGATGGCATGGTGCACCGCGTTCCATATCTGCGACATGCTACAGAGGCCGGTTGACAGTCGTTCGAGCAATGGACATCGCATACGTACGGGGGCCACCTTCCACGTATTGTCTAGGCGTGCACATTTTGTTGCGTGTATGTGGGCAGACGTAGTGTGGCGTGACACCTGACACAGGCATGCAATAATCGTTGAAGTTGCAAATGGCGATGGACGCCTGCGTTTTCTGGTGAAGTTACGCAAATGAACAAATGGTAACCTGTTGTGGTGCGGTTGTTCTCGCTAGGGGTGAATCGGTGATGGCGACGATAGGTTGAGGTACTAACCGGTTGTTCCAGCGATACCCACCATGCCGACGAAACTGAACGGCATCTGGGTGTGAAGCGATACGCGGCGGTGGCTGGGTGGGACCGTCCCCGGCCGGTGAGGGGGCGCCTCCCGGCGTGCTGGCCGCGCGGTGCGTGGGCGCACGCGCTACAGCCGGCTGGTGGGGGCGGCCAGTGGCAGGCGCGCCGGCCGACGGACGCGGCAGGCGTCGCAGCTGCGCGCCGGCGCACCCTGCGCGCGGCGCCGTGCGGCCAAAGTAGGTCCTCGCGGGCCCGGTGCGAAGCGCGGTGGACATCTTCAGTGTGCTGGTCCGATTGAGGACTGTGTGCGTTGAGGATGCGCCGCCGCCCGGCGCTCGGCGCCGCGACGCCGTCTGCTGCTCGGTCGCCCCAGCGGTTCTCGCTGGTGGTTTGTATCGCAGCTGTGCGGATGTGTTGGCGCGTGCGCTGTGCTGGGAGAGTTCGCTTCGGCACCCAAGTGGGGCTTTTGTCCTTCTGTGGCGCTGGCGTTGGAGCTGCCGGTCACCGTAGGTGGCGCGTGTTGTCTCCCGCCGGCAATGCCACGACAGCACGCTCCCGGGCCTCTGTCGGCAGCGGCAAGCTCAGTTGGGAGCACGGGTGGTCGCACCGAAAGCGTCTACTCGCCTAACTCCGGGCGATTGCGCCTCTCTCGAACCCGACCAAGTACTTGGGACGGCGCTGCGCGCCGCCGGGACCTGAGAGGGTTTCGAGGTGTATTGTGCAGGGGAGCTCAGCCTCCTCCTGTTTGCAGAATGATTGAGCGGACGCTTGCGTGTTCGCGCGGGCCCCCGGGACACACTCCCGGGCGGCCGGCTGCTCAGCTCTAGTTGACGCAGCTCCCTGGTTGATCCTGCCAGTAGTCATATGCTTGTCTCAAAGATTAAGCCATGCATGTCTCAGTACAAGCCGCATTAAGGTGAAACCGCGAATGGCTCATTAAATCAGTTATGGTTCCTTAGATCGTACCCACGTTACTTGGATAACTGTGGTAATTCTAGAGCTAATACATGCAAACAGAGTCCCGACCAGAGATGGAAGGGACGCTTTTATTAGATCAAAACCAATCGGTCGGCTCGTCCGGTCCGTTTGCCTTGGTGACTCTGAATAACTTTGGGCTGATCGCACGGTCCTCGTACCGGCGACGCATCTTTCAAATGTCTGCCTTATCAACTGTCGATGGTAGGTTCTGCGCCTACCATGGTTGTAACGGGTAACGGGGAATCAGGGTTCGATTCCGGAGAGGGAGCCTGAGAAACGGCTACCACATCCAAGGAAGGCAGCAGGCGCGCAAATTACCCACTCCCGGCACGGGGAGGTAGTGACGAAAAATAACGATACGGGACTCATCCGAGGCCCCGTAATCGGAATGAGTACACTTTAAATCCTTTAACGAGTATCTATTGGAGGGCAAGTCTGGTGCCAGCAGCCGCGGTAATTCCAGCTCCAATAGCGTATATTAAAGTTGTTGCGGTTAAAAAGCTCGTAGTTGGATTTGTGTCCCACGCTGTTGGTTCACCGCCCGTCGGTGTTTAACTGGCATGTATCGTGGGACGTCCTGCCGGTGGGGCGAGCTGAAGGCGTGCGACCGCCTCGTGCGTGCTCGTGCGTCCCGAGGCGGACCCCGTTGAAATCCTACCAGGGTGCTCTTTATTGAGTGTCTCGGTGGGCCGGCACGTTTACTTTGAACAAATTAGAGTGCTTAAAGCAGGCAAGCCCGCCTGAATACTGTGTGCATGGAATAATGGAATAGGACCTCGGTTCTATTTTGTTGGTTTTCGGAACCCGAGGTAATGATTAATAGGGACAGGCGGGGGCATTCGTATTGCGACGTTAGAGGTGAAATTCTTGGATCGTCGCAAGACGAACAGAAGCGAAAGCATTTGCCAAGTATGTTTTCATTAATCAAGAACGAAAGTTAGAGGTTCGAAGGCGATCAGATACCGCCCTAGTTCTAACCATAAACGATGCCAGCCAGCGATCCGCCGCAGTTCCTCCGATGACTCGGCGGGCAGCCTCCGGGAAACCAAAGCTTTTGGGTTCCGGGGGAAGTATGGTTGCAAAGCTGAAACTTAAAGGAATTGACGGAAGGGCACCACCAGGAGTGGAGCCTGCGGCTTAATTTGACTCAACACGGGAAACCTCACCAGGCCCGGACACCGGAAGGATTGACAGATTGATAGCTCTTTCTTGATTCGGTGGGTGGTGGTGCATGGCCGTTCTTAGTTGGTGGAGCGATTTGTCTGGTTAATTCCGATAACGAACGAGACTCTAGCCTGCTAACTAGTCGCGTGACATCCTTCGTGCTGTCAGCGATTACTTTTCTTCTTAGAGGGACAGGCGGCTTCTAGCCGCACGAGATTGAGCAATAACAGGTCTGTGATGCCCTTAGATGTTCTGGGCCGCACGCGCGCTACACTGAAGGAATCAGCGTGT
>NW_025728477.1:22500-27500 GCF_021461385.2 Schistocerca piceifrons | reverse complement strand
CAAAACATACCGCCATCTGTAGGTCTCCCGCAACATGACCTCCTGCAACGACGCTACCGCCATCTATGAGACGCCAAGCCGACTAAGACAGCGATGGCGCCACAGTGGCCGCCTTTCGACGCCACCCACAAAGGCTGCAGCCTCTGTCGACCATAGCACCCAATCTCCAGTGGCTCTGCCGCACGAAGCCGTGGACCGGCAATGACGCCACCCGCACCCGTTCGTGCACCACCCCAACCGCCAAACTCGCACCTCCAGCGGATGAACGGCGGACGTTTCCCGCACTCGTAAAGTGCAATCCACCCCTATAACTTGCGTTTCATGAAGAGTTATTTCCAATATGCGACATTCCCGCTGTCCGTATACATGAGCCGCGACCTGTACCACTTACGAGCGAGAGACGCGATCGCGTTGCTCACTGTACGGCGTCCGATACCGAGCCATCAGCATGTCGGTCCCCATGCGCGTTGCACTCGCACTCGCAGTCGCAAAAACGTGGGGCAAATATATTACGCGGAAGAGTTATAACAGACCGAGCCCCACTGCATGGGGGGAGTCTTTGTCACTAATGTACACAGATGGAACATTTTGGACTGGAACCAGATTACCCGTACACACGGCGCTGATTAGTAATCAATGCAGAGCCATCAAACTACAGCAAATATACACAACTGTCCGTATACATGCTGAAAGAGTCTGCCCAAAATGGGAACCACACGTCAGCCAGACACTCTGATCACGCACCACTCTCTGCTTCTAACAGGCGCACATACAATATGTAAGCACCAGCATGGAACAACATCCAGTGCATCTTCTCCGCCACATTACACAATCCACACTATCACAACCAGACCAGGAGGTCCGTGCGGAAAATACAATATCCCAGCCTTTCGACATCCACCATTGCGCAGACCAGGCACCAACACCCACACATGTCCTATACAACGGTGCACCCAACATCACAATAGTACCTCCTGTCACAGCGCACAAACAATGACATGAGTCAAAGACACAGGTCTCACACAAGCATAGAATTGGAGCGCCGCCTCTAATAAGCCAAAGGTGCATCCTGACGTGACAAATCTGATCATGTCACAAGCATTCACTTACTATAATCACTATCAACGAACCTGCCGCCCCCGCCCCCCCCCCCCTACACCTTTCCGTACAACAACGTGTAACCTAACCTAACCTAACCTATGTTGTACCTTAACCTAACCTATGTTGTACCTTAACCTAACCTATGTTGTACCTTAACCTAACCTATGTTGTACCTTAACCTAACCTATGTTGTACCTTAACCTAACCTATGTTGTACCTTAACCTAACCCATGTTGTACCTTAACCTAACCCATGTTGTACCTTAACCTAACCCATGTTGTACCTTAACCTAACCCATGTTGTACCTTAACCTAACCCATGTTGTACCTTAACCTAACCCATGTTGTACCTTAACCTAACCCATGTTGTGCCTCAACCTAACCCATGTTGTGCCTCAACCTAACCCATGTTGTGCCTCAACCTAACCCATGTTGTGCCTCAACCTAACCCATGTTGTGCCTCAACCTAACCCATGTTGTGCCTCAACCTAACCCATGTTGTGCCTTAACCTAACCCATGTTGTGCCTTAACCTAACCCATGTTGTGCCTTAACCTAACCCATGTTGTGCCTTAACCTAACCCATGTTGTGCCTTAACCTAACCCATGTTGTGCCTTAACCTAACCCATGTTGTGCCTTAACCTAACCCATGTTGTGCCTTAACCTAACCCATGTTGTGCCTTAACCTAACCCATGTTGTCGCCTTAACGTAACCCACGTTGTCGCCTAAACCTGCTCTGTAATTGTTATACGACTCGTTCAATTACTGTAGTGTTGCCCACCCGCAACCCTCGCAATATAGTTCGCTACTCGCACTGCCCGCACCCCTGTGTATCGCTTCATGTTAAACACCTTGCAAGTCTTGCTCACTTTCCACATGCTCCTGCTGTACACTGTAATGTGGATGGCAGCAGGACGTACATGCCGCCCCTCCCCACGTCCCCACCTTGCCCCCTGCCTTCGCAAGCTGGTTGGTGAGAAGTTTGCATGTTCAATGCCCTTCGCATGCGACGTACTCAGGCTACGTTGTGGTGCGGCCTGTGTCAACTGTCCGCTGATGTCGTACGCGTGAACCACAATCTGTACTGCACATTCGTCCTTATGTACTGAATGATACATCGTGGCACATGTGTGACCGCACAACGACTGCGCCCAAAAACGGCGGACCATACAGTGCAAATATTGTGCACGCAGCTACGTGTCGTCTCCCTATGAGAGCTGGATTGCAGTGTGGTACGCCATAGAGACGTGTGGGAGGAACGGACGCCGTGGATGGCGATCAGCATGAGCTGTCTGTTGATGTATTCGGACCTAGTCGTCTCTCCTCACACACCGTGATGGCATGGTGCACCGCGTTCCATATCTGCGACATGCTACAGAGGCCGGTTGACAGTCGTTCGAGCAATGGACATCGCATACGTACGGGGGCCACCTTCCACGTATTGTCTAGGCGTGCACATTTTGTTGCGTGTATGTGGGCAGACGTAGTGTGGCGTGACACCTGACACAGGCATGCAATAATCGTTGAAGTTGCAAATGGCGATGGACGCCTGCGTTTTCTGGTGAAGTTACGCAAATGAACAAATGGTAACCTGTTGTGGTGCGGTTGTTCTCGCTAGGGGTGAATCGGTGATGGCGACGATAGGTTGAGGTACTAACCGGTTGTTCCAGCGATACCCACCATGCCGACGAAACTGAACGGCATCTGGGTGTGAAGCGATACGCGGCGGTGGCTGGGTGGGACCGTCCCCGGCCGGTGAGGGGGCGCCTCCCGGCGTGCTGGCCGCGCGGTGCGTGGGCGCACGCGCTACAGCCGGCTGGTGGGGGCGGCCAGTGGCAGGCGCGCCGGCCGACGGACGCGGCAGGCGTCGCAGCTGCGCGCCGGCGCACCCTGCGCGCGGCGCCGTGCGGCCAAAGTAGGTCCTCGCGGGCCCGGTGCGAAGCGCGGTGGACATCTTCAGTGTGCTGGTCCGATTGAGGACTGTGTGCGTTGAGGATGCGCCGCCGCCCGGCGCTCGGCGCCGCGACGCCGTCTGCTGCTCGGTCGCCCCAGCGGTTCTCGCTGGTGGTTTGTATCGCAGCTGTGCGGATGTGTTGGCGCGTGCGCTGTGCTGGGAGAGTTCGCTTCGGCACCCAAGTGGGGCTTTTGTCCTTCTGTGGCGCTGGCGTTGGAGCTGCCGGTCACCGTAGGTGGCGCGTGTTGTCTCCCGCCGGCAATGCCACGACAGCACGCTCCCGGGCCTCTGTCGGCAGCGGCAAGCTCAGTTGGGAGCACGGGTGGTCGCACCGAAAGCGTCTACTCGCCTAACTCCGGGCGATTGCGCCTCTCTCGAACCCGACCAAGTACTTGGGACGGCGCTGCGCGCCGCCGGGACCTGAGAGGGTTTCGAGGTGTATTGTGCAGGGGAGCTCAGCCTCCTCCTGTTTGCAGAATGATTGAGCGGACGCTTGCGTGTTCGCGCGGGCCCCCGGGACACACTCCCGGGCGGCCGGCTGCTCAGCTCTAGTTGACGCAGCTCCCTGGTTGATCCTGCCAGTAGTCATATGCTTGTCTCAAAGATTAAGCCATGCATGTCTCAGTACAAGCCGCATTAAGGTGAAACCGCGAATGGCTCATTAAATCAGTTATGGTTCCTTAGATCGTACCCACGTTACTTGGATAACTGTGGTAATTCTAGAGCTAATACATGCAAACAGAGTCCCGACCAGAGATGGAAGGGACGCTTTTATTAGATCAAAACCAATCGGTCGGCTCGTCCGGTCCGTTTGCCTTGGTGACTCTGAATAACTTTGGGCTGATCGCACGGTCCTCGTACCGGCGACGCATCTTTCAAATGTCTGCCTTATCAACTGTCGATGGTAGGTTCTGCGCCTACCATGGTTGTAACGGGTAACGGGGAATCAGGGTTCGATTCCGGAGAGGGAGCCTGAGAAACGGCTACCACATCCAAGGAAGGCAGCAGGCGCGCAAATTACCCACTCCCGGCACGGGGAGGTAGTGACGAAAAATAACGATACGGGACTCATCCGAGGCCCCGTAATCGGAATGAGTACACTTTAAATCCTTTAACGAGTATCTATTGGAGGGCAAGTCTGGTGCCAGCAGCCGCGGTAATTCCAGCTCCAATAGCGTATATTAAAGTTGTTGCGGTTAAAAAGCTCGTAGTTGGATTTGTGTCCCACGCTGTTGGTTCACCGCCCGTCGGTGTTTAACTGGCATGTATCGTGGGACGTCCTGCCGGTGGGGCGAGCTGAAGGCGTGCGACCGCCTCGTGCGTGCTCGTGCGTCCCGAGGCGGACCCCGTTGAAATCCTACCAGGGTGCTCTTTATTGAGTGTCTCGGTGGGCCGGCACGTTTACTTTGAACAAATTAGAGTGCTTAAAGCAGGCAAGCCCGCCTGAATACTGTGTGCATGGAATAATGGAATAGGACCTCGGTTCTATTTTGTTGGTTTTCGGAACCCGAGGTAATGATTAATAGGGACAGGCGGGGGCATTCGTATTGCGACGTTAGAGGTGAAATTCTTGGATCGTCGCAAGACGAACAGAAGCGAAAGCATTTGCCAAGTATGTTTTCATTAATCAAGAACGAAAGTTAGAGGTTCGAAGGCGATCAGATACCGCCCTAGTTCTAACCATAAACGATGCCAGCCAGCGATCCGCCGCAGTTCCTCCGATGACTCGGCGGGCAGCCTCCGGGAAACCAAAGCTTTTGGGTTCCGGGGGAAGTATGGTTGCAAAGCTGAAACTTAAAGGAATTGACGGAAGGGCACCACCAGGAGTGGAGCCTGCGGCTTAATTTGACTCAACACGGGAAACCTCACCAGGCCCGGACACCGGAAGGATTGACAGATTGATAGCTCTTTCTTGATTCGGTGGGTGGTGGTGCATGGCCGTTCT
>NW_025728477.1:12500-15000 GCF_021461385.2 Schistocerca piceifrons | reverse complement strand
CTAACCTATGTTGTACCTTAACCTAACCTATGTTGTACCTTAACCTAACCTATGTTGTACCTTAACCTAACCTATGCTGTACCTTAACCTAACCTATGTTGTACCTTAACCTAACCCATGTTGTACCTTAACCTAACCCATGTTGTACCTTAACCTAACCCATGTTGTACCTTAACCTAACCCATGTTGTACCTTAACCTAACCCATGTTGTACCTTAACCTAACCCATGTTGTGCCTCAACCTAACCCATGTTGTGCCTCAACCTAACCCATGTTGTGCCTCAACCTAACCCATGTTGTGCCTTAACCTAACCCATGTTGTGCCTCAACCTAACCCATG
Source organism: Schistocerca piceifrons (assembly GCF_021461385.2). NCBI lineage: Eukaryota > Metazoa > Arthropoda > Insecta > Orthoptera > Acrididae > Schistocerca > Schistocerca piceifrons. The sequence continues at coordinate 14,660 of NW_025728477.1, read as the reverse complement.
TTGTGCCTTAACCTAACCCATGTTGTGCCTTAACCTAACCCATGTTGTGCCTTAACCTAACCCATGTTGTGCCTTAACCTAACCCATGTTGTGCCTTAACCTAACCCATGTTGTGCCTTAACCTAACCCATGTTGTGCCTTAACCTAACCCATGTTGTGCCTTAACCTAACCCATGTTGTGCCTTAACCTAACCCATGTTGTCGCCTTAACGTAACCCACGTTGTCGCCTAAACCTGCTCTGTAATTGTTATACGACTCGTTCAATTACTGTAGTGTTGCCCACCCGCAACCCTCGCAATATAGTTCGCTACTCGCACTGCCCGCACCCCTGTGTATCGCTTCATGTTAAACACCTTGCAAGTCTTGCTCACTTTCCACATGCTCCTGCTGTACACTGTAATGTGGATGGCAGCAGGACGTACATGCCGCCCCTCCCCACGTCCCCACCTTGCCCCCTGCCTTCGCAAGCTGGTTGGTGAGAAGTTTGCATGTTCAATGCCCTTCGCATGCGACGTACTCAGGCTACGTTGTGGTGCGGCCTGTGTCAACTGTCCGCTGATGTCGTACGCGTGAACCACAATCTGTACTGCACATTCGTCCTTATGTACTGAATGATACATCGTGGCACATGTGTGACCGCACAACGACTGCGCCCAAAAACGGCGGACCATACAGTGCAAATATTGTGCACGCAGCTACGTGTCGTCTCCCTATGAGAGCTGGATTGCAGTGTGGTACGCCATAGAGACGTGTGGGAGGAACGGACGCCGTGGATGGCGATCAGCATGAGCTGTCTGTTGATGTATTCGGACCTAGTCGTCTCTCCTCACACACCGTGATGGCATGGTGCACCGCGTTCCATATCTGCGACATGCTACAGAGGCCGGTTGACAGTCGTTCGAGCAATGGACATCGCATACGTACGGGGGCCACCTTCCACGTATTGTCTAGGCGTGCACATTTTGTTGCGTGTATGTGGGCAGACGTAGTGTGGCGTGACACCTGACACAGGCATGCAATAATCGTTGAAGTTGCAAATGGCGATGGACGCCTGCGTTTTCTGGTGAAGTTACGCAAATGAACAAATGGTAACCTGTTGTGGTGCGGTTGTTCTCGCTAGGGGTGAATCGGTGATGGCGACGATAGGTTGAGGTACTAACCGGTTGTTCCAGCGATACCCACCATGCCGACGAAACTGAACGGCATCTGGGTGTGAAGCGATACGCGGCGGTGGCTGGGAGGGACCGTCCCCGGCCGGTGAGGGGGCGCCTCCCGGCGTGCTGGCCGCGCGGTGCGTGGGCGCACGCGCTACAGCCGGCTGGTGGGGGCGGCCAGTGGCAGGCGCGCCGGCCGACGGACGCGGCAGGCGTCGCAGCTGCGCGCCGGCGCACCCTGCGCGCGGCGCCGTGCGGCCAAAGTAGGTCCTCGCGGGCCCGGTGCGAAGCGCGGTGGACATCTTCAGTGTGCTGGTCCGATTGAGGACTGTGTGCGTTGAGGATGCGCCGCCGCCCGGCGCTCGGCGCCGCGACGCCGTCTGCTGCTCGGTCGCCCCAGCGGTTCTCGCTGGTGGTTTGTATCGCAGCTGTGCGGATGTGTTGGCGCGTGCGCTGTGCTGGGAGAGTTCGCTTCGGCACCCAAGTGGGGCTTTTGTCCTTCTGTGGCGCTGGCGTTGGAGCTGCCGGTCACCGTAGGTGGCGCGTGTTGTCTCCCGCCGGCAATGCCACGACAGCACGCTCCCGGGCCTCTGTCGGCAGCGGCAAGCTCAGTTGGGAGCACGGGTGGTCGCACCGAAAGCGTCTACTCGCCTAACTCCGGGCGATTGCGCCTCTCTCGAACCCGACCAAGTACTTGGGACGGCGCTGCGCGCCGCCGGGACCTGAGAGGGTTTCGAGGTGTATTGTGCAGGGGAGCTCAGCCTCCTCCTGTTTGCAGAATGATTGAGCGGACGCTTGCGTGTTCGCGCGGGCCCCCGGGACACACTCCCGGGCGGCCGGCTGCTCAGCTCTAGTTGACGCAGCTCCCTGGTTGATCCTGCCAGTAGTCATATGCTTGTCTCAAAGATTAAGCCATGCATGTCTCAGTACAAGCCGCATTAAGGTGAAACCGCGAATGGCTCATTAAATCAGTTATGGTTCCTTAGATCGTACCCACGTTACTTG
>NW_025728477.1:0-2500 GCF_021461385.2 Schistocerca piceifrons | reverse complement strand
CGTTCGTGCACCACCCCAACCGCCAAACTCGCACCTCCAGCGGATGAACGGCGGACGTTTCCCGCACTCGTAAAGTGCAATCCACCCCTATAACTTGCGTTTCATGAAGAGTTATTTCCAATATGCGACATTCCCGCTGTCCGTATACATGAGCCGCGACCTGTACCACTTACGAGCGAGAGACGCGATCGCGTTGCTCACTGTACGGCGTCCGATACCGAGCCATCAGCATGTCGGTCCCCATGCGCGTTGCACTCGCACTCGCAGTCGCAAAAACGTGGGGCAAATATATTACGCGGAAGAGTTATAACAGACCGAGCCCCACTGCATGGGGGGAGTCTTTGTCACTAATGTACACAGATGGAACATTTTGGACTGGAACCAGATTACCCGTACACACGGCGCTGATTAGTAATCAATGCAGAGCCATCAAACTACAGCAAATATACACAACTGTCCGTATACATGCTGAAAGAGTCTGCCCAAAATGGGAACCACACGTCAGCCAGACACTCTGATCACGCACCACTCTCTGCTTCTAACAGGCGCACATACAATATGTAAGCACCAGCATGGAACAACATCCAGTGCATCTTCTCCGCCACATTACACAATCCACACTATCACAACCAGACCAGGAGGTCCGTGCGGAAAATACAATATCCCAGCCTTTCGACATCCACCATTGCGCAGACCAGGCACCAACACCCACACATGTCCTATACAACGGTGCACCCAACATCACAATAGTACCTCCTGTCACAGCGCACAAACAATGACATGAGTCAAAGACACAGGTCTCACACAAGCATAGAATTGGAGCGCCGCCTCTAATAAGCCAAAGGTGCATCCTGACGTGACAAATCTGATCATGTCACAAGCATTCACTTACTATAATCACTATCAACGAACTGCCTGCCGCCCCCGCCCCCCCCCCCCCCTACACCTTTCCGTACAACAACGTGTAACCTAACCTAACCTAACCTAACCTATGTTGTACCTTAACCTAACCTATGTTGTACCTTAACCTAACCTATGTTGTACCTTAACCTAACCTATGTTGTACCTTAACCTAACCTATGTTGTACCTTAACCTAACCTATGTTGTACCTTAACCTAACCTATGTTGTACCTTAACCTAACCTATGTTGTACCTTAACCTAACCCATGTTGTACCTTAACCTAACCCATGTTGTACCTTAACCTAACCCATGTTGTACCTTAACCTAACCCATGTTGTACCTTAACCTAACCCATGTTGTGCCTCAACCTAACCCATGTTGTGCCTCAACCTAACCCATGTTGTGCCTCAACCTAACCCATGTTGTGCCTCAACCTAACCCATGTTGTGCCTTAACCTAACCCATGTTGTGCCTCAACCTAACCCATGTTGTGCCTTAACCTAACCCATGTTGTGCCTTAACCTAACCCATGTTGTGCCTTAACCTAACCCATGTTGTGCCTTAACCTAACCCATGTTGTGCCTTAACCTAACCCATGTTGTGCCTTAACCTAACCCATGTTGTGCCTTAACCTAACCCATGTTGTGCCTTAACCTAACCCATGTTGTGCCTTAACCTAACCATGTTGTGCCTTAACCTAACCCATGTTGTCGCCTTAACGTAACCCACGTTGTCGCCTAAACCTGCTCTGTAATTGTTATACGACTCGTTCAATTACTGTAGTGTTGCCCACCCGCAACCCTCGCAATATAGTTCGCTACTCGCACTGCCCGCACCCCTGTGTATCGCTTCATGTTAAACACCTTGCAAGTCTTGCTCACTTTCCACATGCTCCTGCTGTACACTGTAATGTGGATGGCAGCAGGACGTACATGCCGCCCCTCCCCACGTCCCCACCTTGCCCCCTGCCTTCGCAAGCTGGTTGGTGAGAAGTTTGCATGTTCAATGCCCTTCGCATGCGACGTACTCAGGCTACGTTGTGGTGCGGCCTGTGTCAACTGTCCGCTGATGTCGTACGCGTGAAACCACAATCTGTACTGCACATTCGTCCTTATGTACTGAATGATACATCGTGGCACATGTGTGACCGCACAACGACTGCGCCCAAAAACGGCGGACCATACAGTGCAAATATTGTGCACGCAGCTACGTGTCGTCTCCCTATGAGAGCTGGATTGCAGTGTGGTACGCCATAGAGACGTGTGGGAGGAACGGACGCCGTGGATGGCGATCAGCATGAGCTGTCTGTTGATGTATTCGGACCTAGTCGTCTCTCCTCACACACCGTGATGGCATGGTGCACCGCGTTCCATATCTGCGACATGCTACAGAGGCCGGTTGACAGTCGTTCGAGCAATGGACATCGCATACGTACGGGGGCCACCTTCCACGTATTGTCTAGGCGTGCACATTTTGTTGCGTGTATGTGGGCAGACGTAGTGTGGCGTGACACCTGACACAGGCATGCAATAATCGTTGAAGTTGCAAATGGCGATGGACGCCTGCGTTTTCTGGTGAAGTTACGCAAATGAACAAAT
>NW_025728476.1:0-71463 GCF_021461385.2 Schistocerca piceifrons | reverse complement strand
AATGAACATACGTTATCAGATTTGCGCAATGCAGCTTCACACTACCTTTTGATTATAACACAATATACTATACATCGTCCCGAACCGTGACCAGAGTCGCGAGACGAGCAGAGCACGCCGCCGACGCCCGCTCAGTACAACCGTCCACCCGCTACTACTGTCGACCGACTACTACCTCTCCCGACTCGCGCTACAATATATATAACAACTGTTCCTGGCGACCCGGTGCGTGCCACTACTGTCGTCTGGCGCGGTCCAAGCGCCGACTAGCAACGATAAATAACTCTCTGGTCAGACAGAGATGCTGTCATGCCTCGCCATCGCTCTGGTAACGAATACATACGTGTTGCAGCGTGCGTACCACCGGAACACGCAGTGGCGGAGCCAAAGACTGTGTTGTCGAGGTCGAGTGCGAGCGGGAAGAGAGGCAGCGTCGGCACGGAGATGCAAGCGAGCGAGACGCACGGGGGCTGCGGCGTGGCGCGTTTGCGGTCGGCGCCTTTGGTGGCAACGGCCGGGACAAGCAGCGGTGTATGGTGTGGTGCGGGGCGGACAGGGGCGGCGGTGGACGGGGAGGAGGCGGCGCGACGACGGCATGGGGGCGAAAACGGGACGGGGGACGGCGGATGTTGAGAGGCGTCACGCGCGGACAGGACACAGGACACAGACACAGAGACACACAGATTGGAAAGGGAGGGTGCGCGGTAGTAGTTGGGAATGTGCGTACCGTGCGGGATGGGAGTGGGCGAGGAACACGGTCGTGGCCCCTGTTTGTGGGTGCGTGTGATGACGTCGGTGTGTTGTGGGAAGGGAAGGTGCTGTGGCGGCGGCGCGTAATGGGCGTAGGCCGAAAAGAGAAAGGAACGTGGGCAGTGTGTTGGCAAGCGTCGGTTCGACTGCGACGTTGATGGGCAGGGCAAGGTTAATGGTGGTAGGAGTAGGCGTGTGGGCGCAAAAAATCTGCCGCTGCAGGCGGTGCCGTAACCGCCATGGGGCGGGAAGGAGAGAGGGCCAAAGAAAGAAAGAAAGAAGAAAACAAAATAAAAAAAAAAAAGGAGGGGGGGGGGGGGCGAAAGGAAGGCAGGAAGGACAAGAGGCGAGGCGACGGCTTGCTTTGTGTATCGGTCGGTCTCTGGCTATGCTTCGTTTTCTGCAGCAGGGTCGGTGCGCGGCGTGGCTCGCGGCAGTGGGAACGCCTGGCGGCTGGACGGCCAGCAATGCGGTTGGATGGGCGGCCACAGCACCGCACCTGTGCCCGAGGAGGAGACGCTGGCGGCGGGCCCTGAGGTGAGGCCGGCTCGGCTCGGCTGGGGCTGTGGATGTGTAGGTGTGCGCCGCTGCTGCAACAACGAGTAAAACGCGAGAAGAAGGGATGGCGGTAGAGAGAAAAAAAAAAAAAAGGTCGTGTTGTGTTGATGCGCAGGCAGACGCGTACAGAGAGACGAGCCCGGTCTGCAGCAGGGTGTGGCCGTGCCGAGTGCAGAGCAGCGGCGGCTCGGTTCGGTTCGGTTCGGCCCGGCGGGCCGCGCTGTTGTCGCGGACGTGAGCGCCCCCTGGCGGGTGGCCGGAGGCGGCGCGGCGTGTTGGACGTGTGGCTGGTGGCAGTGCACAATTTGCGAGTGGCTGGCGGTGTGGCGTGGCGGTTGGCGCGTCGGGCGGCGGAGAGGGAGAGAGAGGAGAGGTATGTGTTGCGGGCGCCCTTTGCTGCGCTGCGTCGTTGCGTGTGCCGTACAGGGCGGGCGCTTGTCGACTGTGTGGGCGGTGTGGCGAATTGGCGTGAAACGGCTGCCGAGAGGTGTGTGGTAGCGAGCCGGTCGGTGTCAGTGCGAAGGGGAATGTGCGTGCGTTTGGCGGTTTCGGTGTGCTTTTTGCGGCGTGAGAGTGGGAATTAGTGGGGCCGGCTGTTGTGTTTGTTCCTTGTGTCTTGTGTCGTGTAGGTAGCTTGATGGCAACGTGGAAGGACGCCGGTTTCGTTTCGAGCCTTGCGTGTGGTTGTCGACGTTGACTGGTTGGCGTGTGCCGATGCACGTGCATGTGTGGGTCGCGAGTGCGTTTTTGGCTGGCTGTGTGTGTGTGTGTGTTTTGGGGGGGAAGGGGGAGGCGGTGGTGAAAGTGCAGTCGTTGCCACGGGCGTCGTCGGGTCGGGTGGGGCTGGGGCTGTGCGTCGTGGCGGAAAGGTGGTAGGTTGCGGGAAGCGAGCCCGTCGTTGACGGTGTCGCGTGAGTTGTGAATCGAGTGGGGCGCGGGGCGCGGGGCGCGGGACAGGAGCAGCGTGCCGCTGCGTCGTGGTCGTCAGCAGAGGCTGTGCGTGTGCTTGTCCTTTTTGTGGGCGGTTCGTGCGAGGCGTTTTTGTTTTGTGTTGCCCTAGTTGTTAGTTTATTTTGTTTGTGTTTGTTATTTTGAGACGACGACTGGTTGGTGGCGTGCGCGCGAAGTGGCGGTGTGCGCTTCCCGTGTCGTTTGTGTTGTTTTTTTTTTGTTTTTGTTTTTGTGTGTTTTTTTTTGCACTGGGCCCCGGGGGGTGGGTGGGTGCGTGCGTGTGTGTCGATTGCCGGCTGGCGAAAGGTGCGCCATCGGCGGGGTGGGTCGCCGGCACGAGTAGAGGCGGCGGCGTTGTTGCTGTTGTTGTGTGGTGTTTGTTTTGTTCGGCTGTGTCGGCGAGCTGTGTTGCGGTGCGTGTGAATGGTGGTGCAAAAGTGCTGGCGTTGGGGCTGCGACTGCGACGGCGGCGAGCCGCGGGCGCGCATGATAGTGATGTTGTGAACAGCGGCTGTGTACGGTAGTGGTGTTGTTGTAGCACGACGTGCATCCGGGCCGGCGCGGAAAGCGCAGTTGCGGGCGGTTGCCCTTCGGTGCCAGCCATGTCGCGTGAGCGGCGGGTTGCTGTGGTGTCGACACGTGGTGCTCTGGGTTGTTGTGTGGTGCCCTTTGGCCGGTGGGGGTGGTTCGCGTGCGTCTCGTTCGCGCTCGGTATCTGGTCGTGGTCGTGCTGCTCCCCCGTCTGTCGGCGGTTTTCGACGTCGTCTGTACGTTTTTGTCCGTTTGCGGCGGTGCCTGCCGACGTCGTCCCGTCGCGACCTTTCAACCGAAAGTGTGGCGCCCGAAGGTGAACGAACGTAACCCTGACCTCGGCGCTTTACGCTGAGCCGAGCGAACCGAACCGAACCTAACCTGTGGTGTGGTGAGGTGAGCTCAGCCTGTGAGCCCCAAACGTCTACGTAAGGTAAGCTGTCCGGCGGCTCACGCCTCACGTTTTGAACGCTTTTTTAACCTACGTTTGACGCTTCTTAACCTAGCACTGACCCCTTAACCTAACGTGTAACGTAACCTAACGTAACCTAACCTAACCTAACCTCTGACGCCTGACGTGTTTGAATGCTTAACCTAAGTTTGACGCTTAACCTAACCCAAGTCCCCTTAACCTAACCCACGTCCACCTAACCTAACCGAACCTAACCTAGACGTGTAAACGTAATGTGTAACGCGCAACGTGTAAGGTCGGCTGTCGTGTGTGCTGACGGCAGATTGGGTTGGTCTGTAGATTCGGATTGCGGTTTGCCTCGGTCGAGGGGTTGGGTCGGAAGCGGCGAGGGGCGGCGGCGCCTGTTGCGCAGGCGGCGTCCGTTTGCGGCGGGCAATTGTTGAGAAACGGCTGTGAATGTTGGCGGGCGAGAGGAGGAGGACGGCGCGCGATGTGGCCCGACGGCTGCGGGCCGATCGGGAAACGGCGGGAGGGCGACGGAAGGCGATGGGGCGGCGGAGGCGCGTTTGCACGGCCGTCATCGCCGCACGCCTCGGCTTGTGTGGCTGTGGCGCCGGCCGCGCTGGCCGGGCTGCCGCGGCGACGGTGTGGGAGTTTTGCCGAAGGTTTGGCCATTGTGGCGGGTCGTCGGCTGGGGCTGTGGGGGCGGCATTTGGGCGGGGGCGGCGATTCTCGGCGGGCCGACCCAGGCTGTAGCGCGCGGTAGCTGCAGTTTGGCCGTGGTTTGCGGCGCTGCCGTGGCGACTGGTTGGCGACTGTGGTGTGGCTGTGTGTAGCCCCATCCTCGGTGGTTTGAAAGGCGCGGGCGGTTGTGGCGCAGCTTTGGGGCTGCTCCGCACAGGCTGTCGGACGTTGGGCGGTAGCAAGCGCGGGAGGCGCGGCGCGGCGGCGCGCAGAGTGGCGGCCGCTCTCTCGGCCGTCCGCGCCCGCCCGCGACACTGGCTGGGCCCTTGTGATTCTCTGCTCTGCTCTGCCGTGCTGTGCTGTGCTTGCGTGCCTGCCGTCCCGCTCGCTCTCGCTCTCGCTCTCGCTGTGTGTTACGCGCGTCGTCGAAATGGCAGATCAGGCGGCTACGAACGAGACTGCTGCGGCACCCGCCGCCACCGGCACTACGAAGAAGGCCAAGTCTGCGTCGTCTGCGAAGAAGCCGCGCGCCAAGCCTGCGCACCCGCGCACCTCTGAGATGGTGACGGCCGCCATCAAGAGTCTGAAGGAGCGCGGCGGGTCGTCGCTGCAGGCGATCAAGAAGTACATAGCCGCGCACTACAAGCTGGACGCGGAGAAGCTGGCGCCGTTTATCAAGAAGTACCTCAAGTCGGCCGTCGTGGCGGGCGAGCTGGTGCAGACGAAGGGGAAGGGCGCGTCCGGCTCGTTCAAGCTTGCCGGCGCCGGCGGCGGGGGGGGCGGCCGAGGGCGGCAAGGCTCGTGCTGGCGGTGCCAAGAAGAAGCGCGCCGCTCCGGCCAGCAAGGAGAAGAAGGGCGCCCGTGCGGCCGGCGCAAAGAAGGCTGGTGGCGTGAAGGCGGCGACCGGTCGGAAGGCGGGCGCCGCCAAGAAGGCGTCTGCGGCGTCGGCCGCTCCCGCGGGTGCGAAGAAGGCGGCTGCGGCCAAGCCGGCCAAGGCCAAGTCGCCGTCGAAGGCGAAGAAGGCCGCCAAGGTTCCGACGAAGAAGCCGAAGGCGCCGCGCCCGAAGAAGGCGACGACGCCGTCTAAGGCGAAGGCTTCGCCCAAGAAGAAGAAGTAGAGTAGAGTAGAGGAGAAAGAGATGGGAAAGGAAGGGTTTGGCGCTTGACCCCGTCGTCCCCACCCCCCGTCGTCGTCTAGTGGCGCGCAAGAGACGCGCGGCCCAAAACGGCCCTTCTCAGGGCCATCAAAGCACGTCGGGGAAGGTTTTGATTGTCGTGTTGCGTTTGGTGTGGGTGTCTGTCTGTATGCCCGTGGGGATGCTGTTTGCGTGCCGTGGTGGTTTGATTGCGGGGGTCGGTGGCGGGTGTGGGCGGCGGTAGCGGTAAGCGGTGTTGTTGTTGTCGTGGTTGATTGTCGCCGTGTTTGTGGCGGCGGCCGACGGTTGGTTTTCTGTCACGTTGTTTTGTTTGAATACGTTGGTTGGCTTGCCTGCGTTCGTTCTTCTCGGATGTGTGTCTTGTCTAGTCGTGTCTGGTCTTTGTTTTGTTTCTTTGTGTGTGTTATGTTTTGCAACGGGGGGCACGTTGAGATGTGGAAGGAGTCGGCGGGGATTTCGGTGGCGTGTAGAGCGAGCGAGCGCGCCTGCCTGGCCGTTGGCCGTCGGAGTGGAGTGCGGGTTTTTTTTGTTTTCGAAACGAAAGCGGCGGCCGGCCAGCCACCCGTGCGGTGTGACGTCGGCCGTTGGGTATTGTGCGCTTTGAGCGCCGGGGAGGGATGATGTGTGATTGTTGCGCGCTGCTAGCAGGCAGGCAGAGTGAGCGGGTGTGTGTGGCGGACGGACGGGAAGTGGTGGTTTTTGTTTTTGGGTTGCGGGGCGAGAGGCAGGCGACCGACAAAGTTTGCTCGCGACGGAGAGATGTTAGTGGCCCTGAAAAGGGCCGTTTTTGTTTGTGCGGTGCGGTGCCGCGGCGCGGTTTAGGCGCGCTCGCCGCGGATGCGGCGCGCGAGCTGGATGTCCTTGGGCATGATGGTGACGCGCTTGGCGTGGATTGCGCACAGGTTGGTGTCTTCGAAGAGGCCGACGAGGTAGGCCTCGCTGGCCTCCTGCAGGGCCATGACTGCGGAGCTCTGGAAGCGCAGGTCGGTCTTGAAGTCCTGGGCGATCTCGCGCACTAGGCGCTGGAATGGCAGCTTGCGGATGAGCAGCTCTGTGCTCTTCTGGTAGCGCCTGATTTCTCGCAGGGCGACGGTGCCCGGCCTGTAGCGGTGGGGCTTCTTGACGCCTCCGGTGGCGGGCGCGCTCTTCCTCGCCGCCTTGGTGGCGAGCTGTTTGCGCGGCGCCTTTCCGCCGGTGGACTTGCGGGCCGTTTGCTTTGTGCGGGCCATGGCGGTAGCGTTGGCGGTAGCGGAGCGGCGTGCGTGGAGGTTAGGTGCGGCGCGGCGTCCGGTGCTGCCTTGACAACGGGCCCGCGCGCCTCCGTGCTGCGCTTATATGCCCTCGGTTGCGCGTGGTGGGGGGAGGGCGGGCCAGAGTCTATATAGGGGGGCGGCGGGCGCGCTGGGCGCAGACCGTAGCCGACTCGCCAGCCGCTGCAGCTGCTGTTTGTGCACGTTTTGCTTTGCCCGAGGAAGGAAGGATGACAGGCCGCGGCAAGGGAGGAAAGGGGCTCGGCAAGGGTGGCGCCAAGCGGCACCGCAAGGTGTTGCGCGACAACATCCAGGGCATCACGAAGCCCGCCATCCGCCGCCTGGCTCGCAGGGGCGGCGTGAAGCGCATCTCTGGTCTGATCTACGAGGAGACCCGCGGGGTGCTGAAGGTGTTCCTGGAGAACGTGATCCGCGACGCGGTGACGTACACTGAGCACGCCAAGCGCAAGACTGTGACGGCCATGGACGTGGTGTACGCCCTGAAGAGGCAGGGGCGCACCCTGTACGGTTTCGGCGGTTAGGCTGCGTCGCAGCGGGCGCTGGCCTTCCCGCGGCCGTGCTTGTGGGTGGGAGAGACTAGAAAACGGCCCTTTTCAGGGCCACCACACTGTTCGGAAGTTGAAAAGTGCGAAAGAGTCTGTGTTGTTGTTGTTGTTGTTGCTGCGTGTGTGTGCGCTGTGTTGTTCGTTTGTTTGTTTGTTTGTTTGTTTGTTTGTTTCTTTCTTTCTTTCCGTTTGAGCGACGTGATGTGGCTGGGAGGGGAGAAGGAAAGGAAACGTGTCATGTGGCTGGCTGTGTGTGGAGCTGCTTCGTTTGTGTTTGTTATTGTGTGTCTTTGTATCGATCGCGACGGAGATGGCGGGCTGTGTGTTGTTGTGCGAGAGAGGCGGTAATTATTTGCTTGCGTGGTTTGGCTCTGTGTGTTTGCGGCGGCGTTGGGGTTTCCGAGGCAAGGCGTGTGGGCATAGGCGGCCGGATCAGCTGTTTCGTTCGTGTCGACGGCCGTTGCGCGCGGGAGTGGAGGGCGGTGTGTCGACACGCCTCCCTTTAACAATGGTCATTATTGCTGCCGTTGTCGTTTGGAAGGCGACTCTGCGACCGTGCAAAATGTGTGTGTGTGTGTGTGTGTGTGTGTGTGTGTGTGTGTGTGTGTGTGTGTGTGCGGGCTGTGTGGACGACAAGATGGCGGACGTGCGCCGGCGGCGGCTGTGCTGTGAAAGTGCAAAGTTGAAACAAAACAAGGTGCGGCGAGGACGACTGAAATTTTGCTTTGGACGTAGGTTTGTGTGGTGGCCCTGAAAAGGGCCGATTGTTGTGGGCCGGGCCGAGCCGAGCCGGCAAAGCGCGTTGCGTGCAGGGGAGCACGCGGCGCTGCGATTGCCTGGCCTCCTTTAGGCCTTCTTCTCGGTCTTCTTTGGCAGCAGGACGGCCTGGATGTTGGGTAGGACACCACCCTGTGCGATGGTGACGCCCGACAGGAGCTTGTTGAGCTCCTCGTCGTTGCGGATGGCAAGCTGCAGGTGGCGCGGGATGATGCGCGTCTTCTTGTTGTCGCGGGCCGCGTTTCCGGCCAGCTCGAGCACCTCAGCCGCGAGGTACTCCATGACGGCGGCGAGGTAGACGGGCGCCCCGGCGCCGACGCGCTCTGCGTAGTTTCCCTTGCGCAGGAGGCGGTGGATTCTGCCGACCGGGAACTGGAGCCCAGCCCTGCTTGAGCGGGACTTTGACTTGCCCTTGACTTTGCCTCCCTTTCCGCGTCCGGACATGGCGATGGGCTAGCGACGGTGCACACGAGAAGGAAACGAAAACGACCGGTGCGAGCGGCAGCGAGTCGAGCAGCGGAGTGCGTGCCGGCGCAGCCGGGGTGGGGGTGCTTTATGGGCTCGGGTGCGGCGGCCGGTTGCGCGCGCGCCCCATTGGTCGGCGGCCGCAACAGGGCGAGCTGGTAAAGGTGCGGCGGCGGCTGGCGGCGGGTGCCACTGTGTGGGGAGACGCTGACTAGAGCGGAGCGCTTGCTACTGGTGTTGCTGCTGCCGCCGTACGTTGGTTCGAGATGCCGCCCAAGACTAGCGGGAAGGCCGCCAAGAAGGCTGGCAAGGCGCAGAAGAACATTTCGAAGGGCGACAAGAAGAAGAAGCGCAAGAGGAAGGAGAGCTATGCCATCTACATCTACAAGGTGCTGAAGCAGGTGCACCCTGACACGGGCATCTCGTCGAAGGCGATGAGCATCATGAACAGCTTCGTGAACGACATTTTCGAGCGCATTGCGGCCGAGGCTTCTCGCCTGGCGCACTACAACAAGCGCTCGACCATCACGTCCCGCGAGATCCAGACCGCTGTGCGGCTGTTGCTGCCTGGCGAGCTGGCCAAGCACGCCGTGAGCGAGGGCACGAAGGCGGTGACCAAGTACACGAGCTCCAAGTAAGGAGGTGGCTCTGGAACGGAAGGAAGGATGGAGAGAGAATGCTCCTCCGTTGCGAGAGCGGCAAAACGGCCCTTTTCAGGGCCACCAACTTGCCTTTTGCGGGAAGGGCGGAATTGTTGTTGTTGTTTGTGTGGACGGCTGTGATGTATGTGTGCATTTTGATTGTGGGTGGGGGGGCGCGTCAAAGCGTGTTGCGCGGGGTACGGCCACGAGGTTGGTCGCCGTGGCGTGGAATGGTGGCACGCCTCGTTGGCGTGGTTTTTGACCCATTTGGTGTTGTTGGTGTGTGTGTTACCTGTCTGCGAGGGGGGACAGTGCGATCGCCGACTTTTGTGTCACCGTAACGACGGCCGTTTGCGGGTTTGTTTTTTGCACATCATACATGGCGAGGGTGAAATGTGAAATGTTGTTTTTTTTTGTGGTTTTTGTTTGCCGCCCACTATTCCCTTTGCTGTACGCCGAGTTTGACAATGGTGCGACGTAACTGCAGCGTGGAGGTGTGTGAGTGACGTTGAAATGAACGTGCCATGAAGACGCATTGTTGTTGCATTGTACTGTACGTGTACGGCGACACGCACGATGATGTACCATTCGACTCTGATTTTTGATAGCCGTGTCTGACTGATTGCGTACGACGCACGCACACCGATGTCGTCATTCAAGATGCACGCGTGTCCAGTGCAGTACAGTAAGCGCGACGCTAGACGACGGCGGCGGCGGCGGCGGCCGTTTTTGGCGAATGTCTGTACACGTGTTTGTCTGTGTCCATCCGGTATGTATTTGTTTGTTTGAAAGTGTTTTGTGTGTCGGTGACGTGGTCCGATCCGTCGCCCCCCTGAGTAACTGTCGATCGGCGCGATAGACCGGCGTCACGCAACTGAACCGAAGTCGTGGGCACACCCGTCATACTGTTGTACACCGTCGCGCTGAGAACGGTAACGACAGGTTGACTTTGATCGGTCGAATGTCTGGGCAGAACGTGAGGAAGGAGGCAAGAGTGCAGGAGGAAAGGACAGAGGGGGGGGGGGCAAAAGAGAGAGGAAGGGAAAAAGGGGAGAAACGCATTCGTAGAGCAACGGAACGTTCCCGTGTCGGAGGCGTATTGGAGCCGCACTGAAATGCGTTTAACGGCGGCGCGGCTGCAAGTGTCTGCCGTGGTGAACGTTACCTTTGACGGCTGCATTGGCCTTTGCTTTTTGCTTTTGCTTTCGCTTTCGCTTTCCCGGTTGTACGTAACGTTTGTTGGTATGGTTGGTTCTGAGGAAGAGTGTGTGACAGTGCCGTGCCGTCCATGTTCGTGTGCCCTCCCATTGTGTGTATGCTATTGTCTGTGTACTTGAATGATGTATGTAGGTGTTAGTGGACGTGTTTTACCAGTGGGGGGAAATGGATCGTCGATAGTTGGCGTCACTCTGTCACGGTCGAGATGACGCACCCTCCGTACAGAAAGGTGTCGGGAAAGTGTGTGTGTGTGTGTGTGTGTGTGTGTGTGTGTGTGTGTGTGTGTGTGCGTGCGTGCGTCCGTGAATTGGCAGTGTTTGGAGGTGGGCGTGCCCTGCATGTGGCCCGGAAGGCTGTTCGTTTGGCGGTAGTGTTGTGTGGACAGGGGAGGGGCATGCGTAACGCTGCTGGCATGGCATTTCGGGAGATGGGAGGGGGCAAACGAGGAAACGAGGAGCGGCGGCCAAAGACGGGACGGGGAGGGGCGCGGTGTGGGTGGCTTGCGCCTGTGCTCGGCGTTGTGGTTTGTGCAAAAGAGGAGGAGAAAAACAATGAGTTGCCAGGGAGGGGAGCGGTGTTGTGTTGTGGTTGTCGTGGTGTAGCCGCAGACGCGGCTGTCAGTGAACGTGGCGAGACGGACGGATGCGCGGAGGGGCGGGGGCGGCGCATTTCGCCGGTGCCGTGCCGTGCCGTGCCATGCCATGCCTGAAAGCCGCGTGGTCGCTGTGTTGTTGGTGGCGTGGGGGCGAGGAGAGTACCGTACGGGTGTGCTTGTGCGCCGGAAATGGCACACTGCGCCTGCCCGTCTTGGAGGCTGATGGCTGTGGTGTGGAAATGGGGCGCGGTGATGTTGAAGCAGTTGAAGAACAGAAAAGAAACCAAGAAGAAAACGGAAGGCGTGATGCGGCGGTGGTGGTGAGAGCGGGAAAAACAAAACAAAACAAAAAAAAAGAAAGAAAAAAAAACAACAAGAAAAAAGAAGGAAAAACAACAAGAAACAAAAAAAGAAAACAAAAAGTCTATCAATATTAAAATGTAAATGGAAATGGAAATGGAAATGGACCCAGGTATAACCTCCCTGCACAAATAGCAGAGAGTCCGATGATAATAAAAATGTGCCAGAATGTTAACGTCCCTACAAAACAAACCCAACGATAATATTAATGAAAGAATGAACCGTATGTAACATTGCAACAGACATAATGGAACCTGATAAATTGTATAAGGGCAGCAGCGTTGACCTTTGGCCCTGTATTCAGAATAAAAAGAGCCAAAGATCGTTACCCCAATGAAAAAGACACTGAAACACGTATGTAACATAGCAGCGATGGCGAGACATTGTAGCATCTGTGACCAGAGAGTTTGCGCTGGACCGCGCGAGTGTTGCGAGCGGTTCTCAGTCAGTCAGTCAGTCAGTCAGTCAGTCAGTCAGTCGTTGCGAGTCTGTAGCTCTGTCTAGTTGAGGGCTGTACTCTGTCAGTAGTCGTCGCGTGCAGTACGCTAATAGTCGTCATGCAGAGCGGTCGGTCAGTAGTAGCAGCCGAGTGCGGTTGTGTGATGTAGGCGGTCGGCAACACTGGTCAAGATGGTGAAGGAGGTATACTGTTAATTAATATAATCATTAGATAATGAAAAATTATATTTATTGTAATTAATTCTCCAACAAGTTCCCCAAAAATAATTTTTATTTCAAAAGCATTTTTCAAAAATGTAATGTTTTATTGAACTAAAGAGTTCGTTGCACTTCCCATTTCATTCCACTTCTTTGAAGAAAAATTTCACTAAAATCACAAAAAAAGAGAATATTATTATTTGCAATGCAGTTCCTCCAAGCGCTGCGCAACAACAAGAGCAGAAATGTGACATCCATTTATTCTGAGGTAAGACTTTAATTCTGATTGTTTTGCACAGGGCCAAAGACCGATATTTCGGCTCAATTGAAGTTTCTTGTCACTGAACGGACTTTAAATGTTGTGAAGAATTTATATTTGAGTCGGATTGCGAATTTCACATTTTTGTTGCCATTTTCAATACCTCTCATTGTGGGCGAGGTTACAATTAGCGCAATGTCCATTAGCATCCGTAAATAACATTGTCCATTATTTTAAATTTTGCGGGGAGGTTACAACACACAAAAAAAAAAAAAAAAACAAAAAAGTTGCATTTATATCCGCTCCTCAATTGTAGATACCCCTTACACAGCTGTGTGCAATGAATGAGTGCTGGCTGGTAATTAATTGCACTCCTTGGAGGGAAATGCCATAGGAAGTAGTCTTTAAAAAGTGAATGTTTTTCGTTAAAAGACAAAAGTTGCTTTAGAAAAAAGTAATAGTGGGGCTTTTGTTGTTGAACAAAATAAGTACAATGAACATACGTTATCAGATTTGCGCAATGCAGCTTCACACTACCTTTTGATTATAACACAATATACTATACATCGTCCCGAACCGTGACCAGAGTCGCGAGACGAGCAGAGCACGCCGCCGACGCCCGCTCAGTACAACCGTCCACCCGCTACTACTGTCGACCGACTACTACCTCTCCCGACTCGCGCTACAATATATATAACAACTGTTCCTGGCGACCCGGTGCGTGCCACTACTGTCGTCTGGCGCGGTCCAAGCGCCGACTAGCAACGATAAATAACTCTCTGGTCAGACAGAGATGCTGTCATGCCTCGCCATCGCTCTGGTAACGAATACATACGTGTTGCAGCGTGCGTACCACCGGAACACGCAGTGGCGGAGCCAAAGACTGTGTTGTCGAGGTCGAGTGCGAGCGGGAAGAGAGGCAGCGTCGGCACGGAGATGCAAGCGAGCGAGACGCACGGGGGCTGCGGCGTGGCGCGTTTGCGGTCGGCGCCTTTGGTGGCAACGGCCGGGACAAGCAGCGGTGTATGGTGTGGTGCGGGGCGGACAGGGGCGGCGGTGGACGGGGAGGAGGCGGCGCGACGACGGCATGGGGGCGAAAACGGGACGGGGGACGGCGGATGTTGAGAGGCGTCACGCGCGGACAGGACACAGGACACAGACACAGAGACACACAGATTGGAAAGGGAGGGTGCGCGGTAGTAGTTGGGAATGTGCGTACCGTGCGGGATGGGAGTGGGCGAGGAACACGGTCGTGGCCCCTGTTTGTGGGTGCGTGTGATGACGTCGGTGTGTTGTGGGAAGGGAAGGTGCTGTGGCGGCGGCGCGTAATGGGCGTAGGCCGAAAAGAGAAAGGAACGTGGGCAGTGTGTTGGCAAGCGTCGGTTCGACTGCGACGTTGATGGGCAGGGCAAGGTTAATGGTGGTAGGAGTAGGCGTGTGGGCGCAAAAAATCTGCCGCTGCAGGCGGTGCCGTAACCGCCATGGGGCGGGAAGGAGAGAGGGCCAAAGAAAGAAAGAAAGAAGAAAACAAAATAAAAAAAAAAAAGGAGGGGGGGGGGGGCGAAAGGAAGGCAGGAAGGACAAGAGGCGAGGCGACGGCTTGCTTTGTGTATCGGTCGGTCTCTGGCTATGCTTCGTTTTCTGCAGCAGGGTCGGTGCGCGGCGTGGCTCGCGGCAGTGGGAACGCCTGGCGGCTGGACGGCCAGCAATGCGGTTGGATGGGCGGCCACAGCACCGCACCTGTGCCCGAGGAGGAGACGCTGGCGGCGGGCCCTGAGGTGAGGCCGGCTCGGCTCGGCTGGGGCTGTGGATGTGTAGGTGTGCGCCGCTGCTGCAACAACGAGTAAAACGCGAGAAGAAGGGATGGCGGTAGAGAGAAAAAAAAAAAAAAGGTCGTGTTGTGTTGATGCGCAGGCAGACGCGTACAGAGAGACGAGCCCGGTCTGCAGCAGGGTGTGGCCGTGCCGAGTGCAGAGCAGCGGCGGCTCGGTTCGGTTCGGTTCGGCCCGGCGGGCCGCGCTGTTGTCGCGGACGTGAGCGCCCCCTGGCGGGTGGCCGGAGGCGGCGCGGCGTGTTGGACGTGTGGCTGGTGGCAGTGCACAATTTGCGAGTGGCTGGCGGTGTGGCGTGGCGGTTGGCGCGTCGGGCGGCGGAGAGGGAGAGAGAGGAGAGGTATGTGTTGCGGGCGCCCTTTGCTGCGCTGCGTCGTTGCGTGTGCCGTACAGGGCGGGCGCTTGTCGACTGTGTGGGCGGTGTGGCGAATTGGCGTGAAACGGCTGCCGAGAGGTGTGTGGTAGCGAGCCGGTCGGTGTCAGTGCGAAGGGGAATGTGCGTGCGTTTGGCGGTTTCGGTGTGCTTTTTGCGGCGTGAGAGTGGGAATTAGTGGGGCCGGCTGTTGTGTTTGTTCCTTGTGTCTTGTGTCGTGTAGGTAGCTTGATGGCAACGTGGAAGGACGCCGGTTTCGTTTCGAGCCTTGCGTGTGGTTGTCGACGTTGACTGGTTGGCGTGTGCCGATGCACGTGCATGTGTGGGTCGCGAGTGCGTTTTTGGCTGGCTGTGTGTGTGTGTGTGTTTTGGGGGGGAAGGGGGAGGCGGTGGTGAAAGTGCAGTCGTTGCCACGGGCGTCGTCGGGTCGGGTGGGGCTGGGGCTGTGCGTCGTGGCGGAAAGGTGGTAGGTTGCGGGAAGCGAGCCCGTCGTTGACGGTGTCGCGTGAGTTGTGAATCGAGTGGGGCGCGGGGCGCGGGGCGCGGGACAGGAGCAGCGTGCCGCTGCGTCGTGGTCGTCAGCAGAGGCTGTGCGTGTGCTTGTCCTTTTTGTGGGCGGTTCGTGCGAGGCGTTTTTGTTTTGTGTTGCCCTAGTTGTTAGTTTATTTTGTTTGTGTTTGTTATTTTGAGACGACGACTGGTTGGTGGCGTGCGCGCGAAGTGGCGGTGTGCGCTTCCCGTGTCGTTTGTGTTGTTTTTTTTTTGTTTTTGTTTTTGTGTGTTTTTTTTTGCACTGGGCCCCGGGGGGTGGGTGGGTGCGTGCGTGTGTGTCGATTGCCGGCTGGCGAAAGGTGCGCCATCGGCGGGGTGGGTCGCCGGCACGAGTAGAGGCGGCGGCGTTGTTGCTGTTGTTGTGTGGTGTTTGTTTTGTTCGGCTGTGTCGGCGAGCTGTGTTGCGGTGCGTGTGAATGGTGGTGCAAAAGTGCTGGCGTTGGGGCTGCGACTGCGACGGCGGCGAGCCGCGGGCGCGCATGATAGTGATGTTGTGAACAGCGGCTGTGTACGGTAGTGGTGTTGTTGTAGCACGACGTGCATCCGGGCCGGCGCGGAAAGCGCAGTTGCGGGCGGTTGCCCTTCGGTGCCAGCCATGTCGCGTGAGCGGCGGGTTGCTGTGGTGTCGACACGTGGTGCTCTGGGTTGTTGTGTGGTGCCCTTTGGCCGGTGGGGGTGGTTCGCGTGCGTCTCGTTCGCGCTCGGTATCTGGTCGTGGTCGTGCTGCTCCCCCGTCTGTCGGCGGTTTTCGACGTCGTCTGTACGTTTTTGTCCGTTTGCGGCGGTGCCTGCCGACGTCGTCCCGTCGCGACCTTTCAACCGAAAGTGTGGCGCCCGAAGGTGAACGAACGTAACCCTGACCTCGGCGCTTTACGCTGAGCCGAGCGAACCGAACCGAACCTAACCTGTGGTGTGGTGAGGTGAGCTCAGCCTGTGAGCCCCAAACGTCTACGTAAGGTAAGCTGTCCGGCGGCTCACGCCTCACGTTTTGAACGCTTTTTTAACCTACGTTTGACGCTTCTTAACCTAGCACTGACCCCTTAACCTAACGTGTAACGTAACCTAACGTAACCTAACCTAACCTAACCTCTGACGCCTGACGTGTTTGAATGCTTAACCTAAGTTTGACGCTTAACCTAACCCAAGTCCCCTTAACCTAACCCACGTCCACCTAACCTAACCGAACCTAACCTAGACGTGTAAACGTAATGTGTAACGCGCAACGTGTAAGGTCGGCTGTCGTGTGTGCTGACGGCAGATTGGGTTGGTCTGTAGATTCGGATTGCGGTTTGCCTCGGTCGAGGGGTTGGGTCGGAAGCGGCGAGGGGCGGCGGCGCCTGTTGCGCAGGCGGCGTCCGTTTGCGGCGGGCAATTGTTGAGAAACGGCTGTGAATGTTGGCGGGCGAGAGGAGGAGGACGGCGCGCGATGTGGCCCGACGGCTGCGGGCCGATCGGGAAACGGCGGGAGGGCGACGGAAGGCGATGGGGCGGCGGAGGCGCGTTTGCACGGCCGTCATCGCCGCACGCCTCGGCTTGTGTGGCTGTGGCGCCGGCCGCGCTGGCCGGGCTGCCGCGGCGACGGTGTGGGAGTTTTGCCGAAGGTTTGGCCATTGTGGCGGGTCGTCGGCTGGGGCTGTGGGGGCGGCATTTGGGCGGGGGCGGCGATTCTCGGCGGGCCGACCCAGGCTGTAGCGCGCGGTAGCTGCAGTTTGGCCGTGGTTTGCGGCGCTGCCGTGGCGACTGGTTGGCGACTGTGGTGTGGCTGTGTGTAGCCCCATCCTCGGTGGTTTGAAAGGCGCGGGCGGTTGTGGCGCAGCTTTGGGGCTGCTCCGCACAGGCTGTCGGACGTTGGGCGGTAGCAAGCGCGGGAGGCGCGGCGCGGCGGCGCGCAGAGTGGCGGCCGCTCTCTCGGCCGTCCGCGCCCGCCCGCGACACTGGCTGGGCCCTTGTGATTCTCTGCTCTGCTCTGCCGTGCTGTGCTGTGCTTGCGTGCCTGCCGTCCCGCTCGCTCTCGCTCTCGCTGTGTGTTACGCGCGTCGTCGAAATGGCAGATCAGGCGGCTACGAACGAGACTGCTGCGGCACCCGCCGCCACCGGCACTACGAAGAAGGCCAAGTCTGCGTCGTCTGCGAAGAAGCCGCGCGCCAAGCCTGCGCACCCGCGCACCTCTGAGATGGTGACGGCCGCCATCAAGAGTCTGAAGGAGCGCGGCGGGTCGTCGCTGCAGGCGATCAAGAAGTACATAGCCGCGCACTACAAGCTGGACGCGGAGAAGCTGGCGCCGTTTATCAAGAAGTACCTCAAGTCGGCCGTCGTGGCGGGCGAGCTGGTGCAGACGAAGGGGAAGGGCGCGTCCGGCTCGTTCAAGCTTGCCGGCGCCGGCGGCGGGGGGGCGGCCGAGGGCGGCAAGGCTCGTGCTGGCGGTGCCAAGAAGAAGCGCGCCGCTCCGGCCAGCAAGGAGAAGAAGGGCGCCCGTGCGGCCGGCGCAAAGAAGGCTGGTGGCGTGAAGGCGGCGACCGGTCGGAAGGCGGGCGCCGCCAAGAAGGCGTCTGCGGCGTCGGCCGCTCCCGCGGGTGCGAAGAAGGCGGCTGCGGCCAAGCCGGCCAAGGCCAAGTCGCCGTCGAAGGCGAAGAAGGCCGCCAAGGTTCCGACGAAGAAGCCGAAGGCGCCGCGCCCGAAGAAGGCGACGACGCCGTCTAAGGCGAAGGCTTCGCCCAAGAAGAAGAAGTAGAGTAGAGTAGAGGAGAAAGAGATGGGAAAGGAAGGGTTTGGCGCTTGACCCCGTCGTCCCCACCCCCCGTCGTCGTCTAGTGGCGCGCAAGAGACGCGCGGCCCAAAACGGCCCTTCTCAGGGCCATCAAAGCACGTCGGGGAAGGTTTTGATTGTCGTGTTGCGTTTGGTGTGGGTGTCTGTCTGTATGCCCGTGGGGATGCTGTTTGCGTGCCGTGGTGGTTTGATTGCGGGGGTCGGTGGCGGGTGTGGGCGGCGGTAGCGGTAAGCGGTGTTGTTGTTGTCGTGGTTGATTGTCGCCGTGTTTGTGGCGGCGGCCGACGGTTGGTTTTCTGTCACGTTGTTTTGTTTGAATACGTTGGTTGGCTTGCCTGCGTTCGTTCTTCTCGGATGTGTGTCTTGTCTAGTCGTGTCTGGTCTTTGTTTTGTTTCTTTGTGTGTGTTATGTTTTGCAACGGGGGGCACGTTGAGATGTGGAAGGAGTCGGCGGGGATTTCGGTGGCGTGTAGAGCGAGCGAGCGCGCCTGCCTGGCCGTTGGCCGTCGGAGTGGAGTGCGGGTTTTTTTTGTTTTCGAAACGAAAGCGGCGGCCGGCCAGCCACCCGTGCGGTGTGACGTCGGCCGTTGGGTATTGTGCGCTTTGAGCGCCGGGGAGGGATGATGTGTGATTGTTGCGCGCTGCTAGCAGGCAGGCAGAGTGAGCGGGTGTGTGTGGCGGACGGACGGGAAGTGGTGGTTTTTGTTTTTGGGTTGCGGGGCGAGAGGCAGGCGACCGACAAAGTTTGCTCGCGACGGAGAGATGTTAGTGGCCCTGAAAAGGGCCGTTTTTGTTTGTGCGGTGCGGTGCCGCGGCGCGGTTTAGGCGCGCTCGCCGCGGATGCGGCGCGCGAGCTGGATGTCCTTGGGCATGATGGTGACGCGCTTGGCGTGGATTGCGCACAGGTTGGTGTCTTCGAAGAGGCCGACGAGGTAGGCCTCGCTGGCCTCCTGCAGGGCCATGACTGCGGAGCTCTGGAAGCGCAGGTCGGTCTTGAAGTCCTGGGCGATCTCGCGCACTAGGCGCTGGAATGGCAGCTTGCGGATGAGCAGCTCTGTGCTCTTCTGGTAGCGCCTGATTTCTCGCAGGGCGACGGTGCCCGGCCTGTAGCGGTGGGGCTTCTTGACGCCTCCGGTGGCGGGCGCGCTCTTCCTCGCCGCCTTGGTGGCGAGCTGTTTGCGCGGCGCCTTTCCGCCGGTGGACTTGCGGGCCGTTTGCTTTGTGCGGGCCATGGCGGTAGCGTTGGCGGTAGCGGAGCGGCGTGCGTGGAGGTTAGGTGCGGCGCGGCGTCCGGTGCTGCCTTGACAACGGGCCCGCGCGCCTCCGTGCTGCGCTTATATGCCCTCGGTTGCGCGTGGTGGGGGGAGGGCGGGCCAGAGTCTATATAGGGGGGCGGCGGGCGCGCTGGGCGCAGACCGTAGCCGACTCGCCAGCCGCTGCAGCTGCTGTTTGTGCACGTTTTGCTTTGCCCGAGGAAGGAAGGATGACAGGCCGCGGCAAGGGAGGAAAGGGGCTCGGCAAGGGTGGCGCCAAGCGGCACCGCAAGGTGTTGCGCGACAACATCCAGGGCATCACGAAGCCCGCCATCCGCCGCCTGGCTCGCAGGGGCGGCGTGAAGCGCATCTCTGGTCTGATCTACGAGGAGACCCGCGGGGTGCTGAAGGTGTTCCTGGAGAACGTGATCCGCGACGCGGTGACGTACACTGAGCACGCCAAGCGCAAGACTGTGACGGCCATGGACGTGGTGTACGCCCTGAAGAGGCAGGGGCGCACCCTGTACGGTTTCGGCGGTTAGGCTGCGTCGCAGCGGGCGCTGGCCTTCCCGCGGCCGTGCTTGTGGGTGGGAGAGACTAGAAAACGGCCCTTTTCAGGGCCACCACACTGTTCGGAAGTTGAAAAGTGCGAAAGAGTCTGTGTTGTTGTTGTTGTTGTTGCTGCGTGTGTGTGCGCTGTGTTGTTCGTTTGTTTGTTTGTTTGTTTGTTTGTTTGTTTCTTTCTTTCTTTCCGTTTGAGCGACGTGATGTGGCTGGGAGGGGAGAAGGAAAGGAAACGTGTCATGTGGCTGGCTGTGTGTGGAGCTGCTTCGTTTGTGTTTGTTATTGTGTGTCTTTGTATCGATCGCGACGGAGATGGCGGGCTGTGTGTTGTTGTGCGAGAGAGGCGGTAATTATTTGCTTGCGTGGTTTGGCTCTGTGTGTTTGCGGCGGCGTTGGGGTTTCCGAGGCAAGGCGTGTGGGCATAGGCGGCCGGATCAGCTGTTTCGTTCGTGTCGACGGCCGTTGCGCGCGGGAGTGGAGGGCGGTGTGTCGACACGCCTCCCTTTAACAATGGTCATTATTGCTGCCGTTGTCGTTTGGAAGGCGACTCTGCGACCGTGCAAAATGTGTGTGTGTGTGTGTGTGTGTGTGTGTGTGTGTGTGTGTGCGGGCTGTGTGGACGACAAGATGGCGGACGTGCGCCGGCGGCGGCTGTGCTGTGAAAGTGCAAAGTTGAAACAAAACAAGGTGCGGCGAGGACGACTGAAATTTTGCTTTGGACGTAGGTTTGTGTGGTGGCCCTGAAAAGGGCCGATTGTTGTGGGCCGGGCCGAGCCGAGCCGGCAAAGCGCGTTGCGTGCAGGGGAGCACGCGGCGCTGCGATTGCCTGGCCTCCTTTAGGCCTTCTTCTCGGTCTTCTTTGGCAGCAGGACGGCCTGGATGTTGGGTAGGACACCACCCTGTGCGATGGTGACGCCCGACAGGAGCTTGTTGAGCTCCTCGTCGTTGCGGATGGCAAGCTGCAGGTGGCGCGGGATGATGCGCGTCTTCTTGTTGTCGCGGGCCGCGTTTCCGGCCAGCTCGAGCACCTCAGCCGCGAGGTACTCCATGACGGCGGCGAGGTAGACGGGCGCCCCGGCGCCGACGCGCTCTGCGTAGTTTCCCTTGCGCAGGAGGCGGTGGATTCTGCCGACCGGGAACTGGAGCCCAGCCCTGCTTGAGCGGGACTTTGACTTGCCCTTGACTTTGCCTCCCTTTCCGCGTCCGGACATGGCGATGGGCTAGCGACGGTGCACACGAGAAGGAAACGAAAACGACCGGTGCGAGCGGCAGCGAGTCGAGCAGCGGAGTGCGTGCCGGCGCAGCGCGCGCTCCTCTCTAATTTCTTCCTCTTATTGGAAGGTGTTGCTGGGAAGGTTATTGTCCCTTGGGGACATTTCCTTCACTGTGGCTGTGTGTTTTGGATGTACTGTTCTTTTGTTTTTATCTGTTGTGGTGAGAGGTGTGTGGTTCTGTTGTTTTACTCGTAAGAGGTGTATGGTTCTGTTGTTTTACTCAGGAGAGTATTGATTTGGGTCGCTTGTATTTATCATTTGTTTGGTCGTATTGGCCAAGTGTGTTGATGAGTTCATTATGTGCGGTACCGGCTGTGGCATAGAACTGTTCTGCCAGGTTTCGGAACCGTGTTTGTAGTGTATCGATATCCGCCGCAGCATGTAGATCTGCTGTGGGGAATCGTGGAGGTAAGTGTAAGGCTCTCCGGAGAGCTCTGTTTTGAATTTTTTGTAGGCGGCCTATTGTCGATCTGGCTGCATAGCCCCATACGGGGCATGCGTATTCCAGTATCGGCCTAATAAGGCTTCTATAGACCGCTACTCCGGTGCTGGGGTCTAGTGAACTGCGTTCATTCATTATAGGATAGAGGACTTGCATCCTTCCAAGGGCTTTCTTGCGGAGTTCCTCGATGTGGCACTTCCAAGTTAGTCGCTTGTCCAGTGTCACACCGAGGTATCTCGCCGTGTTTCTCCAGGGGAGATTTTGCCCTTGTAGCTGCAGCAGTTGGATGGGTCTTCTTAGGGGGCGGCGTTTCCCGATGCGTCTTGTTATCATAAGTGCCTGGGTCTTTTCAGTATTCAATGAGATGCGCCATTTCTTGGCCCATGAGTCAGTCCTGTTTAGTGCCGTTTGTAGTCTTCTCGTTACCAGGTTCCTGTTCGTGGAGCAGGAGAAGAAGGCGGTGTCGTCTGCATATTGTGCTGTTTGGACGTGCTGCGTTACAGGGATGTCGGCTGTGTAAAGGTTGTACAGGGTAGGACCCAGTACGGACCCTTGGGGCACTCCAGCGCGTATTCTTCTCCTGCTCGACTGTGATCGATCGATCTTAACGGAGAATGTCCTACTGGTTAGATAGCTCTGTATAAGTTTTACTATCGTCCCTGGGAAGCCTTGGGTGTACATTTTGTGCAAGATTCCGGTGTGCCAAACTGAATCAAAAGCCTTGGCGACGTCTAATAAGACGATCCCGCAGTAGCCCTTTCGGTTGAAGCTTTCTGTAGCTGCTTCAACTACCCTCATTATTTGTTGGGGGGCGGAGTGTTGTTGCTGGAATCCGAATTGAAATTTTGGCATAATTTGCTCTCTTCTGATGTGATCTTGAATCGGAGTTAAGAGGAGGCGCTCGTACAGTTTGCTGAGGGTGGGCAGGAGACTAATTGGTCTGTAGTGCTGCGGGAACACCGGGTCTTTCCCTGGTTTTGCGATCGCGACTACTTCTGCATGTTTCCACTGGGTCGGGAATTTTTGTGATCGCGTAATTTCATTGAAGATATCAGCTAAGTGGGTTATTGCCAGTGGCGGGATATGTTTTAGGAGTTCGTTGGTGAGCTGGTCGTGGCCTGGTGCCTTTTTTATTGGCAGTGACTTGATGGCTCCTGCCACGTCTTCAGGGCTGAAGAGTGGCGTGTATTCATCTTCGTCTTCTGCTGCTAAAAAGGTGGCCAGTTGTCTGCGAACTGTTTCGACGTGTTCCCTGTCCTGTGCCTCTGCTGGCGTGAATTGCTTCTCGAACACGTCGGCTAGCGCGTTTGCTTTGTCTACGGCGCTGAACTGCAGTCCACGTTCGCCGTGCAGAGGCGGCATTCTAGCGCGTCTTTTCGTGAACTGTTTTGTGGCTTGCCATAGACTGTGGTCTTCTAAGTTGAGAGTTGATAGTCTTTCGGACCATTGCTGGTTGCGGTGCTCAGTGAGCGCAACTTTCAACTCTCTTTGTAGTCTGTTGAGCAGCCTCCTTGTGTTTCTGTTGCCTGTGAGTTTCCACTCTTTGGCGATCCTGTTTTTGTGTCTTATTTGTGCAAGCAGGTGCTGGGGAAGTTGCCTGGGACGGGGGGGACCCGCTGGCACAGGCGTGGCTTCCTCAGCTGCTTGCAGGATCGCTTTCGTGAGGTCTTCCAGCGTTTGCTCGACAGTGTCTGCTGTTGGAGGCGGGGCTTGGGTCAGTTCTGTAGCTATATTGGCGCGGAACTGTTCCCAATTTGTGTGTTTGTGTGAGGTTCTTAGCTGTGGGATAGAGAGCCATTCTCCCATATCGACCTCGAGAATGACAGGGTTGTGGTCCGACGACATTCTATTCATTGAACTTGCGGACACAAAACCCATGATGTGTTTTGTGAGCGCAATGTCGAGGACGTCTGCCCTGTTCCCGTTTTTCGGGAAGTGGGTGGGTTCCTCTGGGCCCCACACTTGGAACTGATGCGTGCGCGCGAGTCGTTGCAGTTGTCGACCAGCTCTATTACTTACTCTTGAGTGCCAGTCTGCGTGTTTGGCATTGAGGTCTCCTCCTATTAGGAGCTTGCCTCTTATTTGGCTTAATGCAGCTATGTCGTCCTCTTCAAGCGTTGGGGAAGGGGGGCGGTAGGCTGCAACGACTGTGAGGGGTCCTGTTACGGTGGCTATTTGTATTGCGACCGTTTCTACCTGTTGGGTTGCTGGTGGGTACACCTGGTGGTGTTCTATGCCTCGTTTGACGTATACTGCGACCCCGCCTCCTGCAGTGGGCCGATCGCGTCTGTAACAATTGTAATTTGGTACAGATGCCCTTACCCCTGGTTTAAGGTGTGTTTCGGCTACTAGGCATACGTCAATGTTTTCCTCTTTTATGAATTCTCTAAATTCGAGGGCTTGATTGAATAGACCGTCTGCGTTGAAGACGCAGATTTTGAGACCTTGTATATTTGGTCGTCTATCCATGGTGGGGTGTGGGGTTTCCTGTGGTAGTCGCTGTAGGTTGCGACTGCTTAGCTGCCGTAGCGAGTTCGGCTGGAAGGCGCGTGATGCTGGCAAGAACGTTGACCAAGTGCGTCATCTGTTCTTGCAGCATTTTGATCGACGAGGCGAGTCCCTGTACAGTGGCGTCCTCGGTTGATTGATGCAGACTGGGCTTGGGGGGGCGCTGAGGGGCTTCCCTAGGCAGTTCTCCGTTTCCAGGAACCTGGTTTGGGTCGGGTGGTTTGTTGGGATCGCCTACGGTTGCTGCGTATGTACGCGATGCGTACACTCTCGTTGTTGTCTGCCTAAATTGTCGGTAAGGGGGCGGTTGTTGGGGTGCCGTTTTATTTGCCGGTCTATGAGAGCGGTCACCGTAGGTTTGTTTTCCCCTGTGGCGATCCCTGGCGTGCCGATATGCAGGGCACCCTAGGTAGCTGGCAGGGTGTGCTCCTCTGCAGTTGCAGCACGATTCCTTGCCTTCCCCCCTAGGCACCCCGCATTCGTCATATGTGTGGGCATCTCCGCATCTGACGCATCTCATTGGCATGCCACAGTCCCTTGCTAGGTGTCCTATTTCCTGGCAGTTGAAGCATCTACCCGGCCCTGATTTCTTCTTCAGTTTTTCGGGAGTTACTTCCACTGCCAGGATTCTCTCCACCTCCCAAATCTTTCTGTTCTGTGATGAATCTGGGAGGGTGACAGTGTGTAGGGGCCATGGCCTCTTTGGGTGGGTTTTTACCACCGTGCTTACCTCGAAGCCTTGTTCCTCGAGGAATGTTTTGATGTCAGCTGTGTTAGTTTTATGCGGCATGCCGCGGAACACTACCTTAATGGGTTTCTTAGCCGCTATTGGAAACGTATAGTAGTGGACTTTGTGGTTTTGTAGCAATTGTTTGACGTTTTTGTATTCGTCAACTGTTTGTAGCGTTACTTTTATTTTATCTTCCCCTGTAGTTTTTACCGTAAATTTGCTGTCTCCTACGGTTTGTTTAATCAGGTCGTAGATGATTTTATACGACTGATCGTCGCCAAGAAGGCTGGCAAGGCGCAGAAGAACATTTCGAAGGGCGACAAGAAGAAGAAGCGCAAGAGGAAGGAGAGCTATGCCATCTACATCTACAAGGTGCTGAAGCAGGTGCACCCTGACACGGGCATCTCGTCGAAGGCGATGAGCATCATGAACAGCTTCGTGAACGACATTTTCGAGCGCATTGCGGCCGAGGCTTCTCGCCTGGCGCACTACAACAAGCGCTCGACCATCACGTCCCGCGAGATCCAGACCGCTGTGCGGCTGTTGCTGCCTGGCGAGCTGGCCAAGCACGCCGTGAGCGAGGGCACGAAGGCGGTGACCAAGTACACGAGCTCCAAGTAAGGAGGTGGCTCTGGAACGGAAGGAAGGATGGAGAGAGAATGCTCCTCCGTTGCGAGAGCGGCAAAACGGCCCTTTTCAGGGCCACCAACTTGCCTTTTGCGGGAAGGGCGGAATTGTTGTTGTTGTTTGTGTGGACGGCTGTGATGTATGTGTGCATTTTGATTGTGGGTGGGGGGGCGCGTCAAAGCGTGTTGCGCGGGGTACGGCCACGAGGTTGGTCGCCGTGGCGTGGAATGGTGGCACGCCTCGTTGGCGTGGTTTTTGACCCATTTGGTGTTGTTGGTGTGTGTGTTACCTGTCTGCGAGGGGGGACAGTGCGATCGCCGACTTTTGTGTCACCGTAACGACGGCCGTTTGCGGGTTTGTTTTTTGCACATCATACATGGCGAGGGTGAAATGTGAAATGTTGTTTTTTTTTGTGGTTTTTGTTTGCCGCCCACTATTCCCTTTGCTGTACGCCGAGTTTGACAATGGTGCGACGTAACTGCAGCGTGGAGGTGTGTGAGTGACGTTGAAATGAACGTGCCATGAAGACGCATTGTTGTTGCATTGTACTGTACGTGTACGGCGACACGCACGATGATGTACCATTCGACTCTGATTTTTGATAGCCGTGTCTGACTGATTGCGTACGACGCACGCACACCGATGTCGTCATTCAAGATGCACGCGTGTCCAGTGCAGTACAGTAAGCGCGACGCTAGACGACGGCGGCGGCGGCGGCGGCCGTTTTTGGCGAATGTCTGTACACGTGTTTGTCTGTGTCCATCCGGTATGTATTTGTTTGTTTGAAAGTGTTTTGTGTGTCGGTGACGTGGTCCGATCCGTCGCCCCCCTGAGTAACTGTCGATCGGCGCGATAGACCGGCGTCACGCAACTGAACCGAAGTCGTGGGCACACCCGTCATACTGTTGTACACCGTCGCGCTGAGAACGGTAACGACAGGTTGACTTTGATCGGTCGAATGTCTGGGCAGAACGTGAGGAAGGAGGCAAGAGTGCAGGAGGAAAGGACAGAGGGGGGGGGGCAAAAGAGAGAGGAAGGGAAAAAGGGGAGAAACGCATTCGTAGAGCAACGGAACGTTCCCGTGTCGGAGGCGTATTGGAGCCGCACTGAAATGCGTTTAACGGCGGCGCGGCTGCAAGTGTCTGCCGTGGTGAACGTTACCTTTGACGGCTGCATTGGCCTTTGCTTTTTGCTTTTGCTTTCGCTTTCGCTTTCCCGGTTGTACGTAACGTTTGTTGGTATGGTTGGTTCTGAGGAAGAGTGTGTGACAGTGCCGTGCCGTCCATGTTCGTGTGCCCTCCCATTGTGTGTATGCTATTGTCTGTGTACTTGAATGATGTATGTAGGTGTTAGTGGACGTGTTTTACCAGTGGGGGGAAATGGATCGTCGATAGTTGGCGTCACTCTGTCACGGTCGAGATGACGCACCCTCCGTACAGAAAGGTGTCGGGAAAGTGTGTGTGTGTGTGTGTGTGTGTGTGTGTGTGTGTGTGTGTGTGTGTGCGTGCGTGCGTCCGTGAATTGGCAGTGTTTGGAGGTGGGCGTGCCCTGCATGTGGCCCGGAAGGCTGTTCGTTTGGCGGTAGTGTTGTGTGGACAGGGGAGGGGCATGCGTAACGCTGCTGGCATGGCATTTCGGGAGATGGGAGGGGGCAAACGAGGAAACGAGGAGCGGCGGCCAAAGACGGGACGGGGAGGGGCGCGGTGTGGGTGGCTTGCGCCTGTGCTCGGCGTTGTGGTTTGTGCAAAAGAGGAGGAGAAAAACAATGAGTTGCCAGGGAGGGGAGCGGTGTTGTGTTGTGGTTGTCGTGGTGTAGCCGCAGACGCGGCTGTCAGTGAACGTGGCGAGACGGACGGATGCGCGGAGGGGCGGGGGCGGCGCATTTCGCCGGTGCCGTGCCGTGCCGTGCCATGCCATGCCTGAAAGCCGCGTGGTCGCTGTGTTGTTGGTGGCGTGGGGGCGAGGAGAGTACCGTACGGGTGTGCTTGTGCGCCGGAAATGGCACACTGCGCCTGCCCGTCTTGGAGGCTGATGGCTGTGGTGTGGAAATGGGGCGCGGTGATGTTGAAGCAGTTGAAGAACAGAAAAGAAACCAAGAAGAAAACGGAAGGCGTGATGCGGCGGTGGTGGTGAGAGCGGGAAAAACAAAACAAAACAAAAAAAAAGAAAGAAAAAAAAACAACAAGAAAAAAGAAGGAAAAACAACAAGAAACAAAAAAAGAAAACAAAAAGTCTATCAATATTAAAATGTAAATGGAAATGGAAATGGAAATGGACCCAGGTATAACCTCCCTGCACAAATAGCAGAGAGTCCGATGATAATAAAAATGTGCCAGAATGTTAACGTCCCTACAAAACAAACCCAACGATAATATTAATGAAAGAATGAACCGTATGTAACATTGCAACAGACATAATGGAACCTGATAAATTGTATAAGGGCAGCAGCGTTGACCTTTGGCCCTGTATTCAGAATAAAAAGAGCCAAAGATCGTTACCCCAATGAAAAAGACACTGAAACACGTATGTAACATAGCAGCGATGGCGAGACATTGTAGCATCTGTGACCAGAGAGTTTGCGCTGGACCGCGCGAGTGTTGCGAGCGGTTCTCAGTCAGTCAGTCAGTCAGTCAGTCAGTCAGTCAGTCGTTGCGAGTCTGTAGCTCTGTCTAGTTGAGGGCTGTACTCTGTCAGTAGTCGTCGCGTGCAGTACGCTAATAGTCGTCATGCAGAGCGGTCGGTCAGTAGTAGCAGCCGAGTGCGGTTGTGTGATGTAGGCGGTCGGCAACACTGGTCAAGATGGTGAAGGAGGTATACTGTTAATTAATATAATCATTAGATAATGAAAAATTATATTTATTGTAATTAATTCTCCAACAAGTTCCCCAAAAATAATTTTTATTTCAAAAGCATTTTTCAAAAATGTAATGTTTTATTGAACTAAAGAGTTCGTTGCACTTCCCATTTCATTCCACTTCTTTGAAGAAAAATTTCACTAAAATCACAAAAAAAGAGAATATTATTATTTGCAATGCAGTTCCTCCAAGCGCTGCGCAACAACAAGAGCAGAAATGTGACATCCATTTATTCTGAGGTAAGACTTTAATTCTGATTGTTTTGCACAGGGCCAAAGACCGATATTTCGGCTCAATTGAAGTTTCTTGTCACTGAACGGACTTTAAATGTTGTGAAGAATTTATATTTGAGTCGGATTGCGAATTTCACATTTTTGTTGCCATTTTCAATACCTCTCATTGTGGGCGAGGTTACAATTAGCGCAATGTCCATTAGCATCCGTAAATAACATTGTCCATTATTTTAAATTTTGCGGGGAGGTTACAACACACAAAAAAAAAAAAAAAAAACAAAAAAGTTGCATTTATATCCGCTCCTCAATTGTAGATACCCCTTACACAGCTGTGTGCAATGAATGAGTGCTGGCTGGTAATTAATTGCACTCCTTGGAGGGAAATGCCATAGGAAGTAGTCTTTAAAAAGTGAATGTTTTTCGTTAAAAGACAAAAGTTGCTTTAGAAAAAAGTAATAGTGGGGCTTTTGTTGTTGAACAAAATAAGTACAATGAACATACGTTATCAGATTTGCGCAATGCAGCTTCACACTACCTTTTGATTATAACACAATATACTATACATCGTCCCGAACCGTGACCAGAGTCGCGAGACGAGCAGAGCACGCCGCCGACGCCCGCTCAGTACAACCGTCCACCCGCTACTACTGTCGACCGACTACTACCTCTCCCGACTCGCGCTACAATATATATAACAACTGTTCCTGGCGACCCGGTGCGTGCCACTACTGTCGTCTGGCGCGGTCCAAGCGCCGACTAGCAACGATAAATAACTCTCTGGTCAGACAGAGATGCTGTCATGCCTCGCCATCGCTCTGGTAACGAATACATACGTGTTGCAGCGTGCGTACCACCGGAACACGCAGTGGCGGAGCCAAAGACTGTGTTGTCGAGGTCGAGTGCGAGCGGGAAGAGAGGCAGCGTCGGCACGGAGATGCAAGCGAGCGAGACGCACGGGGGCTGCGGCGTGGCGCGTTTGCGGTCGGCGCCTTTGGTGGCAACGGCCGGGACAAGCAGCGGTGTATGGTGTGGTGCGGGGCGGACAGGGGCGGCGGTGGACGGGGAGGAGGCGGCGCGACGACGGCATGGGGGCGAAAACGGGACGGGGGACGGCGGATGTTGAGAGGCGTCACGCGCGGACAGGACACAGGACACAGACACAGAGACACACAGATTGGAAAGGGAGGGTGCGCGGTAGTAGTTGGGAATGTGCGTACCGTGCGGGATGGGAGTGGGCGAGGAACACGGTCGTGGCCCCTGTTTGTGGGTGCGTGTGATGACGTCGGTGTGTTGTGGGAAGGGAAGGTGCTGTGGCGGCGGCGCGTAATGGGCGTAGGCCGAAAAGAGAAAGGAACGTGGGCAGTGTGTTGGCAAGCGTCGGTTCGACTGCGACGTTGATGGGCAGGGCAAGGTTAATGGTGGTAGGAGTAGGCGTGTGGGCGCAAAAAATCTGCCGCTGCAGGCGGTGCCGTAACCGCCATGGGGCGGGAAGGAGAGAGGGCCAAAGAAAGAAAGAAAGAAGAAAACAAAATAAAAAAAAAAAAGGAGGGGGGGGGGGGCGAAAGGAAGGCAGGAAGGACAAGAGGCGAGGCGACGGCTTGCTTTGTGTATCGGTCGGTCTCTGGCTATGCTTCGTTTTCTGCAGCAGGGTCGGTGCGCGGCGTGGCTCGCG
The DNA here is from genome assembly GCF_021461385.2 of Schistocerca piceifrons. Lineage (NCBI taxonomy): Eukaryota > Metazoa > Arthropoda > Insecta > Orthoptera > Acrididae > Schistocerca > Schistocerca piceifrons. The sequence continues at coordinate 41,950 of NW_025728476.1, read as the reverse complement.
GCAGTGGGAACGCCTGGCGGCTGGACGGCCAGCAATGCGGTTGGATGGGCGGCCACAGCACCGCACCTGTGCCCGAGGAGGAGACGCTGGCGGCGGGCCCTGAGGTGAGGCCGGCTCGGCTCGGCTGGGGCTGTGGATGTGTAGGTGTGCGCCGCTGCTGCAACAACGAGTAAAACGCGAGAAGAAGGGATGGCGGTAGAGAGAAAAAAAAAAAAAAGGTCGTGTTGTGTTGATGCGCAGGCAGACGCGTACAGAGAGACGAGCCCGGTCTGCAGCAGGGTGTGGCCGTGCCGAGTGCAGAGCAGCGGCGGCTCGGTTCGGTTCGGTTCGGCCCGGCGGGCCGCGCTGTTGTCGCGGACGTGAGCGCCCCCTGGCGGGTGGCCGGAGGCGGCGCGGCGTGTTGGACGTGTGGCTGGTGGCAGTGCACAATTTGCGAGTGGCTGGCGGTGTGGCGTGGCGGTTGGCGCGTCGGGCGGCGGAGAGGGAGAGAGAGGAGAGGTATGTGTTGCGGGCGCCCTTTGCTGCGCTGCGTCGTTGCGTGTGCCGTACAGGGCGGGCGCTTGTCGACTGTGTGGGCGGTGTGGCGAATTGGCGTGAAACGGCTGCCGAGAGGTGTGTGGTAGCGAGCCGGTCGGTGTCAGTGCGAAGGGGAATGTGCGTGCGTTTGGCGGTTTCGGTGTGCTTTTTGCGGCGTGAGAGTGGGAATTAGTGGGGCCGGCTGTTGTGTTTGTTCCTTGTGTCTTGTGTCGTGTAGGTAGCTTGATGGCAACGTGGAAGGACGCCGGTTTCGTTTCGAGCCTTGCGTGTGGTTGTCGACGTTGACTGGTTGGCGTGTGCCGATGCACGTGCATGTGTGGGTCGCGAGTGCGTTTTTGGCTGGCTGTGTGTGTGTGTGTGTTTTGGGGGGGAAGGGGGAGGCGGTGGTGAAAGTGCAGTCGTTGCCACGGGCGTCGTCGGGTCGGGTGGGGCTGGGGCTGTGCGTCGTGGCGGAAAGGTGGTAGGTTGCGGGAAGCGAGCCCGTCGTTGACGGTGTCGCGTGAGTTGTGAATCGAGTGGGGCGCGGGGCGCGGGGCGCGGGACAGGAGCAGCGTGCCGCTGCGTCGTGGTCGTCAGCAGAGGCTGTGCGTGTGCTTGTCCTTTTTGTGGGCGGTTCGTGCGAGGCGTTTTTGTTTTGTGTTGCCCTAGTTGTTAGTTTATTTTGTTTGTGTTTGTTATTTTGAGACGACGACTGGTTGGTGGCGTGCGCGCGAAGTGGCGGTGTGCGCTTCCCGTGTCGTTTGTGTTGTTTTTTTTTTGTTTTTGTTTTTGTGTGTTTTTTTTTGCACTGGGCCCCGGGGGGTGGGTGGGTGCGTGCGTGTGTGTCGATTGCCGGCTGGCGAAAGGTGCGCCATCGGCGGGGTGGGTCGCCGGCACGAGTAGAGGCGGCGGCGTTGTTGCTGTTGTTGTGTGGTGTTTGTTTTGTTCGGCTGTGTCGGCGAGCTGTGTTGCGGTGCGTGTGAATGGTGGTGCAAAAGTGCTGGCGTTGGGGCTGCGACTGCGACGGCGGCGAGCCGCGGGCGCGCATGATAGTGATGTTGTGAACAGCGGCTGTGTACGGTAGTGGTGTTGTTGTAGCACGACGTGCATCCGGGCCGGCGCGGAAAGCGCAGTTGCGGGCGGTTGCCCTTCGGTGCCAGCCATGTCGCGTGAGCGGCGGGTTGCTGTGGTGTCGACACGTGGTGCTCTGGGTTGTTGTGTGGTGCCCTTTGGCCGGTGGGGGTGGTTCGCGTGCGTCTCGTTCGCGCTCGGTATCTGGTCGTGGTCGTGCTGCTCCCCCGTCTGTCGGCGGTTTTCGACGTCGTCTGTACGTTTTTGTCCGTTTGCGGCGGTGCCTGCCGACGTCGTCCCGTCGCGACCTTTCAACCGAAAGTGTGGCGCCCGAAGGTGAACGAACGTAACCCTGACCTCGGCGCTTTACGCTGAGCCGAGCGAACCGAACCGAACCTAACCTGTGGTGTGGTGAGGTGAGCTCAGCCTGTGAGCCCCAAACGTCTACGTAAGGTAAGCTGTCCGGCGGCTCACGCCTCACGTTTTGAACGCTTTTTTAACCTACGTTTGACGCTTCTTAACCTAGCACTGACCCCTTAACCTAACGTGTAACGTAACCTAACGTAACCTAACCTAACCTAACCTCTGACGCCTGACGTGTTTGAATGCTTAACCTAAGTTTGACGCTTAACCTAACCCAAGTCCCCTTAACCTAACCCACGTCCACCTAACCTAACCGAACCTAACCTAGACGTGTAAACGTAATGTGTAACGCGCAACGTGTAAGGTCGGCTGTCGTGTGTGCTGACGGCAGATTGGGTTGGTCTGTAGATTCGGATTGCGGTTTGCCTCGGTCGAGGGGTTGGGTCGGAAGCGGCGAGGGGCGGCGGCGCCTGTTGCGCAGGCGGCGTCCGTTTGCGGCGGGCAATTGTTGAGAAACGGCTGTGAATGTTGGCGGGCGAGAGGAGGAGGACGGCGCGCGATGTGGCCCGACGGCTGCGGGCCGATCGGGAAACGGCGGGAGGGCGACGGAAGGCGATGGGGCGGCGGAGGCGCGTTTGCACGGCCGTCATCGCCGCACGCCTCGGCTTGTGTGGCTGTGGCGCCGGCCGCGCTGGCCGGGCTGCCGCGGCGACGGTGTGGGAGTTTTGCCGAAGGTTTGGCCATTGTGGCGGGTCGTCGGCTGGGGCTGTGGGGGCGGCATTTGGGCGGGGGCGGCGATTCTCGGCGGGCCGACCCAGGCTGTAGCGCGCGGTAGCTGCAGTTTGGCCGTGGTTTGCGGCGCTGCCGTGGCGACTGGTTGGCGACTGTGGTGTGGCTGTGTGTAGCCCCATCCTCGGTGGTTTGAAAGGCGCGGGCGGTTGTGGCGCAGCTTTGGGGCTGCTCCGCACAGGCTGTCGGACGTTGGGCGGTAGCAAGCGCGGGAGGCGCGGCGCGGCGGCGCGCAGAGTGGCGGCCGCTCTCTCGGCCGTCCGCGCCCGCCCGCGACACTGGCTGGGCCCTTGTGATTCTCTGCTCTGCTCTGCCGTGCTGTGCTGTGCTTGCGTGCCTGCCGTCCCGCTCGCTCTCGCTCTCGCTCTCGCTGTGTGTTACGCGCGTCGTCGAAATGGCAGATCAGGCGGCTACGAACGAGACTGCTGCGGCACCCGCCGCCACCGGCACTACGAAGAAGGCCAAGTCTGCGTCGTCTGCGAAGAAGCCGCGCGCCAAGCCTGCGCACCCGCGCACCTCTGAGATGGTGACGGCCGCCATCAAGAGTCTGAAGGAGCGCGGCGGGTCGTCGCTGCAGGCGATCAAGAAGTACATAGCCGCGCACTACAAGCTGGACGCGGAGAAGCTGGCGCCGTTTATCAAGAAGTACCTCAAGTCGGCCGTCGTGGCGGGCGAGCTGGTGCAGACGAAGGGGAAGGGCGCGTCCGGCTCGTTCAAGCTTGCCGGCGCCGGCGGCGGGGGGGCGGCCGAGGGCGGCAAGGCTCGTGCTGGCGGTGCCAAGAAGAAGCGCGCCGCTCCGGCCAGCAAGGAGAAGAAGGGCGCCCGTGCGGCCGGCGCAAAGAAGGCTGGTGGCGTGAAGGCGGCGACCGGTCGGAAGGCGGGCGCCGCCAAGAAGGCGTCTGCGGCGTCGGCCGCTCCCGCGGGTGCGAAGAAGGCGGCTGCGGCCAAGCCGGCCAAGGCCAAGTCGCCGTCGAAGGCGAAGAAGGCCGCCAAGGTTCCGACGAAGAAGCCGAAGGCGCCGCGCCCGAAGAAGGCGACGACGCCGTCTAAGGCGAAGGCTTCGCCCAAGAAGAAGAAGTAGAGTAGAGTAGAGGAGAAAGAGATGGGAAAGGAAGGGTTTGGCGCTTGACCCCGTCGTCCCCACCCCCCGTCGTCGTCTAGTGGCGCGCAAGAGACGCGCGGCCCAAAACGGCCCTTCTCAGGGCCATCAAAGCACGTCGGGGAAGGTTTTGATTGTCGTGTTGCGTTTGGTGTGGGTGTCTGTCTGTATGCCCGTGGGGATGCTGTTTGCGTGCCGTGGTGGTTTGATTGCGGGGGTCGGTGGCGGGTGTGGGCGGCGGTAGCGGTAAGCGGTGTTGTTGTTGTCGTGGTTGATTGTCGCCGTGTTTGTGGCGGCGGCCGACGGTTGGTTTTCTGTCACGTTGTTTTGTTTGAATACGTTGGTTGGCTTGCCTGCGTTCGTTCTTCTCGGATGTGTGTCTTGTCTAGTCGTGTCTGGTCTTTGTTTTGTTTCTTTGTGTGTGTTATGTTTTGCAACGGGGGGCACGTTGAGATGTGGAAGGAGTCGGCGGGGATTTCGGTGGCGTGTAGAGCGAGCGAGCGCGCCTGCCTGGCCGTTGGCCGTCGGAGTGGAGTGCGGGTTTTTTTTGTTTTCGAAACGAAAGCGGCGGCCGGCCAGCCACCCGTGCGGTGTGACGTCGGCCGTTGGGTATTGTGCGCTTTGAGCGCCGGGGAGGGATGATGTGTGATTGTTGCGCGCTGCTAGCAGGCAGGCAGAGTGAGCGGGTGTGTGTGGCGGACGGACGGGAAGTGGTGGTTTTTGTTTTTGGGTTGCGGGGCGAGAGGCAGGCGACCGACAAAGTTTGCTCGCGACGGAGAGATGTTAGTGGCCCTGAAAAGGGCCGTTTTTGTTTGTGCGGTGCGGTGCCGCGGCGCGGTTTAGGCGCGCTCGCCGCGGATGCGGCGCGCGAGCTGGATGTCCTTGGGCATGATGGTGACGCGCTTGGCGTGGATTGCGCACAGGTTGGTGTCTTCGAAGAGGCCGACGAGGTAGGCCTCGCTGGCCTCCTGCAGGGCCATGACTGCGGAGCTCTGGAAGCGCAGGTCGGTCTTGAAGTCCTGGGCGATCTCGCGCACTAGGCGCTGGAATGGCAGCTTGCGGATGAGCAGCTCTGTGCTCTTCTGGTAGCGCCTGATTTCTCGCAGGGCGACGGTGCCCGGCCTGTAGCGGTGGGGCTTCTTGACGCCTCCGGTGGCGGGCGCGCTCTTCCTCGCCGCCTTGGTGGCGAGCTGTTTGCGCGGCGCCTTTCCGCCGGTGGACTTGCGGGCCGTTTGCTTTGTGCGGGCCATGGCGGTAGCGTTGGCGGTAGCGGAGCGGCGTGCGTGGAGGTTAGGTGCGGCGCGGCGTCCGGTGCTGCCTTGACAACGGGCCCGCGCGCCTCCGTGCTGCGCTTATATGCCCTCGGTTGCGCGTGGTGGGGGGAGGGCGGGCCAGAGTCTATATAGGGGGGCGGCGGGCGCGCTGGGCGCAGACCGTAGCCGACTCGCCAGCCGCTGCAGCTGCTGTTTGTGCACGTTTTGCTTTGCCCGAGGAAGGAAGGATGACAGGCCGCGGCAAGGGAGGAAAGGGGCTCGGCAAGGGTGGCGCCAAGCGGCACCGCAAGGTGTTGCGCGACAACATCCAGGGCATCACGAAGCCCGCCATCCGCCGCCTGGCTCGCAGGGGCGGCGTGAAGCGCATCTCTGGTCTGATCTACGAGGAGACCCGCGGGGTGCTGAAGGTGTTCCTGGAGAACGTGATCCGCGACGCGGTGACGTACACTGAGCACGCCAAGCGCAAGACTGTGACGGCCATGGACGTGGTGTACGCCCTGAAGAGGCAGGGGCGCACCCTGTACGGTTTCGGCGGTTAGGCTGCGTCGCAGCGGGCGCTGGCCTTCCCGCGGCCGTGCTTGTGGGTGGGAGAGACTAGAAAACGGCCCTTTTCAGGGCCACCACACTGTTCGGAAGTTGAAAAGTGCGAAAGAGTCTGTGTTGTTGTTGTTGTTGTTGCTGCGTGTGTGTGCGCTGTGTTGTTCGTTTGTTTGTTTGTTTGTTTGTTTGTTTGTTTCTTTCTTTCTTTCCGTTTGAGCGACGTGATGTGGCTGGGAGGGGAGAAGGAAAGGAAACGTGTCATGTGGCTGGCTGTGTGTGGAGCTGCTTCGTTTGTGTTTGTTATTGTGTGTCTTTGTATCGATCGCGACGGAGATGGCGGGCTGTGTGTTGTTGTGCGAGAGAGGCGGTAATTATTTGCTTGCGTGGTTTGGCTCTGTGTGTTTGCGGCGGCGTTGGGGTTTCCGAGGCAAGGCGTGTGGGCATAGGCGGCCGGATCAGCTGTTTCGTTCGTGTCGACGGCCGTTGCGCGCGGGAGTGGAGGGCGGTGTGTCGACACGCCTCCCTTTAACAATGGTCATTATTGCTGCCGTTGTCGTTTGGAAGGCGACTCTGCGACCGTGCAAAATGTGTGTGTGTGTGTGTGTGTGTGTGTGTGTGTGTGTGTGTGTGTGTGTGCGGGCTGTGTGGACGACAAGATGGCGGACGTGCGCCGGCGGCGGCTGTGCTGTGAAAGTGCAAAGTTGAAACAAAACAAGGTGCGGCGAGGACGACTGAAATTTTGCTTTGGACGTAGGTTTGTGTGGTGGCCCTGAAAAGGGCCGATTGTTGTGGGCCGGGCCGAGCCGAGCCGGCAAAGCGCGTTGCGTGCAGGGGAGCACGCGGCGCTGCGATTGCCTGGCCTCCTTTAGGCCTTCTTCTCGGTCTTCTTTGGCAGCAGGACGGCCTGGATGTTGGGTAGGACACCACCCTGTGCGATGGTGACGCCCGACAGGAGCTTGTTGAGCTCCTCGTCGTTGCGGATGGCAAGCTGCAGGTGGCGCGGGATGATGCGCGTCTTCTTGTTGTCGCGGGCCGCGTTTCCGGCCAGCTCGAGCACCTCAGCCGCGAGGTACTCCATGACGGCGGCGAGGTAGACGGGCGCCCCGGCGCCGACGCGCTCTGCGTAGTTTCCCTTGCGCAGGAGGCGGTGGATTCTGCCGACCGGGAACTGGAGCCCAGCCCTGCTTGAGCGGGACTTTGACTTGCCCTTGACTTTGCCTCCCTTTCCGCGTCCGGACATGGCGATGGGCTAGCGACGGTGCACACGAGAAGGAAACGAAAACGACCGGTGCGAGCGGCAGCGAGTCGAGCAGCGGAGTGCGTGCCGGCGCAGCCGGGGTGGGGGTGCTTTATGGGCTCGGGTGCGGCGGCCGGTTGCGCGCGCGCCCCATTGGTCGGCGGCCGCAACAGGGCGAGCTGGTAAAGGTGCGGCGGCGGCTGGCGGCGGGTGCCACTGTGTGGGGAGACGCTGACTAGAGCGGAGCGCTTGCTACTGGTGTTGCTGCTGCCGCCGTACGTTGGTTCGAGATGCCGCCCAAGACTAGCGGGAAGGCCGCCAAGAAGGCTGGCAAGGCGCAGAAGAACATTTCGAAGGGCGACAAGAAGAAGAAGCGCAAGAGGAAGGAGAGCTATGCCATCTACATCTACAAGGTGCTGAAGCAGGTGCACCCTGACACGGGCATCTCGTCGAAGGCGATGAGCATCATGAACAGCTTCGTGAACGACATTTTCGAGCGCATTGCGGCCGAGGCTTCTCGCCTGGCGCACTACAACAAGCGCTCGACCATCACGTCCCGCGAGATCCAGACCGCTGTGCGGCTGTTGCTGCCTGGCGAGCTGGCCAAGCACGCCGTGAGCGAGGGCACGAAGGCGGTGACCAAGTACACGAGCTCCAAGTAAGGAGGTGGCTCTGGAACGGAAGGAAGGATGGAGAGAGAATGCTCCTCCGTTGCGAGAGCGGCAAAACGGCCCTTTTCAGGGCCACCAACTTGCCTTTTGCGGGAAGGGCGGAATTGTTGTTGTTGTTTGTGTGGACGGCTGTGATGTATGTGTGCATTTTGATTGTGGGTGGGGGGGCGCGTCAAAGCGTGTTGCGCGGGGTACGGCCACGAGGTTGGTCGCCGTGGCGTGGAATGGTGGCACGCCTCGTTGGCGTGGTTTTTGACCCATTTGGTGTTGTTGGTGTGTGTGTTACCTGTCTGCGAGGGGGGACAGTGCGATCGCCGACTTTTGTGTCACCGTAACGACGGCCGTTTGCGGGTTTGTTTTTTGCACATCATACATGGCGAGGGTGAAATGTGAAATGTTGTTTTTTTTTGTGGTTTTTGTTTGCCGCCCACTATTCCCTTTGCTGTACGCCGAGTTTGACAATGGTGCGACGTAACTGCAGCGTGGAGGTGTGTGAGTGACGTTGAAATGAACGTGCCATGAAGACGCATTGTTGTTGCATTGTACTGTACGTGTACGGCGACACGCACGATGATGTACCATTCGACTCTGATTTTTGATAGCCGTGTCTGACTGATTGCGTACGACGCACGCACACCGATGTCGTCATTCAAGATGCACGCGTGTCCAGTGCAGTACAGTAAGCGCGACGCTAGACGACGGCGGCGGCGGCGGCGGCCGTTTTTGGCGAATGTCTGTACACGTGTTTGTCTGTGTCCATCCGGTATGTATTTGTTTGTTTGAAAGTGTTTTGTGTGTCGGTGACGTGGTCCGATCCGTCGCCCCCCTGAGTAACTGTCGATCGGCGCGATAGACCGGCGTCACGCAACTGAACCGAAGTCGTGGGCACACCCGTCATACTGTTGTACACCGTCGCGCTGAGAACGGTAACGACAGGTTGACTTTGATCGGTCGAATGTCTGGGCAGAACGTGAGGAAGGAGGCAAGAGTGCAGGAGGAAAGGACAGAGGGGGGGGGGGCAAAAGAGAGAGGAAGGGAAAAAGGGGAGAAACGCATTCGTAGAGCAACGGAACGTTCCCGTGTCGGAGGCGTATTGGAGCCGCACTGAAATGCGTTTAACGGCGGCGCGGCTGCAAGTGTCTGCCGTGGTGAACGTTACCTTTGACGGCTGCATTGGCCTTTGCTTTTTGCTTTTGCTTTCGCTTTCGCTTTCCCGGTTGTACGTAACGTTTGTTGGTATGGTTGGTTCTGAGGAAGAGTGTGTGACAGTGCCGTGCCGTCCATGTTCGTGTGCCCTCCCATTGTGTGTATGCTATTGTCTGTGTACTTGAATGATGTATGTAGGTGTTAGTGGACGTGTTTTACCAGTGGGGGGAAATGGATCGTCGATAGTTGGCGTCACTCTGTCACGGTCGAGATGACGCACCCTCCGTACAGAAAGGTGTCGGGAAAGTGTGTGTGTGTGTGTGTGTGTGTGTGTGTGTGTGTGTGTGTGTGTGTGCGTGCGTGCGTCCGTGAATTGGCAGTGTTTGGAGGTGGGCGTGCCCTGCATGTGGCCCGGAAGGCTGTTCGTTTGGCGGTAGTGTTGTGTGGACAGGGGAGGGGCATGCGTAACGCTGCTGGCATGGCATTTCGGGAGATGGGAGGGGGCAAACGAGGAAACGAGGAGCGGCGGCCAAAGACGGGACGGGGAGGGGCGCGGTGTGGGTGGCTTGCGCCTGTGCTCGGCGTTGTGGTTTGTGCAAAAGAGGAGGAGAAAAACAATGAGTTGCCAGGGAGGGGAGCGGTGTTGTGTTGTGGTTGTCGTGGTGTAGCCGCAGACGCGGCTGTCAGTGAACGTGGCGAGACGGACGGATGCGCGGAGGGGCGGGGGCGGCGCATTTCGCCGGTGCCGTGCCGTGCCGTGCCATGCCATGCCTGAAAGCCGCGTGGTCGCTGTGTTGTTGGTGGCGTGGGGGCGAGGAGAGTACCGTACGGGTGTGCTTGTGCGCCGGAAATGGCACACTGCGCCTGCCCGTCTTGGAGGCTGATGGCTGTGGTGTGGAAATGGGGCGCGGTGATGTTGAAGCAGTTGAAGAACAGAAAAGAAACCAAGAAGAAAACGGAAGGCGTGATGCGGCGGTGGTGGTGAGAGCGGGAAAAACAAAACAAAACAAAAAAAAAGAAAGAAAAAAAAACAACAAGAAAAAAGAAGGAAAAACAACAAGAAACAAAAAAAGAAAACAAAAAGTCTATCAATATTAAAATGTAAATGGAAATGGAAATGGAAATGGACCCAGGTATAACCTCCCTGCACAAATAGCAGAGAGTCCGATGATAATAAAAATGTGCCAGAATGTTAACGTCCCTACAAAACAAACCCAACGATAATATTAATGAAAGAATGAACCGTATGTAACATTGCAACAGACATAATGGAACCTGATAAATTGTATAAGGGCAGCAGCGTTGACCTTTGGCCCTGTATTCAGAATAAAAAGAGCCAAAGATCGTTACCCCAATGAAAAAGACACTGAAACACGTATGTAACATAGCAGCGATGGCGAGACATTGTAGCATCTGTGACCAGAGAGTTTGCGCTGGACCGCGCGAGTGTTGCGAGCGGTTCTCAGTCAGTCAGTCAGTCAGTCAGTCAGTCAGTCAGTCGTTGCGAGTCTGTAGCTCTGTCTAGTTGAGGGCTGTACTCTGTCAGTAGTCGTCGCGTGCAGTACGCTAATAGTCGTCATGCAGAGCGGTCGGTCAGTAGTAGCAGCCGAGTGCGGTTGTGTGATGTAGGCGGTCGGCAACACTGGTCAAGATGGTGAAGGAGGTATACTGTTAATTAATATAATCATTAGATAATGAAAAATTATATTTATTGTAATTAATTCTCCAACAAGTTCCCCAAAAATAATTTTTATTTCAAAAGCATTTTTCAAAAATGTAATGTTTTATTGAACTAAAGAGTTCGTTGCACTTCCCATTTCATTCCACTTCTTTGAAGAAAAATTTCACTAAAATCACAAAAAAAGAGAATATTATTATTTGCAATGCAGTTCCTCCAAGCGCTGCGCAACAACAAGAGCAGAAATGTGACATCCATTTATTCTGAGGTAAGACTTTAATTCTGATTGTTTTGCACAGGGCCAAAGACCGATATTTCGGCTCAATTGAAGTTTCTTGTCACTGAACGGACTTTAAATGTTGTGAAGAATTTATATTTGAGTCGGATTGCGAATTTCACATTTTTGTTGCCATTTTCAATACCTCTCATTGTGGGCGAGGTTACAATTAGCGCAATGTCCATTAGCATCCGTAAATAACATTGTCCATTATTTTAAATTTTGCGGGGAGGTTACAACACACAAAAAAAAAAAAAAAAACAAAAAAGTTGCATTTATATCCGCTCCTCAATTGTAGATACCCCTTACACAGCTGTGTGCAATGAATGAGTGCTGGCTGGTAATTAATTGCACTCCTTGGAGGGAAATGCCATAGGAAGTAGTCTTTAAAAAGTGAATGTTTTTCGTTAAAAGACAAAAGTTGCTTTAGAAAAAAGTAATAGTGGGGCTTTTGTTGTTGAACAAAATAAGTACAATGAACATACGTTATCAGATTTGCGCAATGCAGCTTCACACTACCTTTTGATTATAACACAATATACTATACATCGTCCCGAACCGTGACCAGAGTCGCGAGACGAGCAGAGCACGCCGCCGACGCCCGCTCAGTACAACCGTCCACCCGCTACTACTGTCGACCGACTACTACCTCTCCCGACTCGCGCTACAATATATATAACAACTGTTCCTGGCGACCCGGTGCGTGCCACTACTGTCGTCTGGCGCGGTCCAAGCGCCGACTAGCAACGATAAATAACTCTCTGGTCAGACAGAGATGCTGTCATGCCTCGCCATCGCTCTGGTAACGAATACATACGTGTTGCAGCGTGCGTACCACCGGAACACGCAGTGGCGGAGCCAAAGACTGTGTTGTCGAGGTCGAGTGCGAGCGGGAAGAGAGGCAGCGTCGGCACGGAGATGCAAGCGAGCGAGACGCACGGGGGCTGCGGCGTGGCGCGTTTGCGGTCGGCGCCTTTGGTGGCAACGGCCGGGACAAGCAGCGGTGTATGGTGTGGTGCGGGGCGGACAGGGGCGGCGGTGGACGGGGAGGAGGCGGCGCGACGACGGCATGGGGGCGAAAACGGGACGGGGGACGGCGGATGTTGAGAGGCGTCACGCGCGGACAGGACACAGGACACAGACACAGAGACACACAGATTGGAAAGGGAGGGTGCGCGGTAGTAGTTGGGAATGTGCGTACCGTGCGGGATGGGAGTGGGCGAGGAACACGGTCGTGGCCCCTGTTTGTGGGTGCGTGTGATGACGTCGGTGTGTTGTGGGAAGGGAAGGTGCTGTGGCGGCGGCGCGTAATGGGCGTAGGCCGAAAAGAGAAAGGAACGTGGGCAGTGTGTTGGCAAGCGTCGGTTCGACTGCGACGTTGATGGGCAGGGCAAGGTTAATGGTGGTAGGAGTAGGCGTGTGGGCGCAAAAAATCTGCCGCTGCAGGCGGTGCCGTAACCGCCATGGGGCGGGAAGGAGAGAGGGCCAAAGAAAGAAAGAAAGAAGAAAACAAAATAAAAAAAAAAAAAGGAGGGGGGGGGGGGCGAAAGGAAGGCAGGAAGGACAAGAGGCGAGGCGACGGCTTGCTTTGTGTATCGGTCGGTCTCTGGCTATGCTTCGTTTTCTGCAGCAGGGTCGGTGCGCGGCGTGGCTCGCGGCAGTGGGAACGCCTGGCGGCTGGACGGCCAGCAATGCGGTTGGATGGGCGGCCACAGCACCGCACCTGTGCCCGAGGAGGAGACGCTGGCGGCGGGCCCTGAGGTGAGGCCGGCTCGGCTCGGCTGGGGCTGTGGATGTGTAGGTGTGCGCCGCTGCTGCAACAACGAGTAAAACGCGAGAAGAAGGGATGGCGGTAGAGAGAAAAAAAAAAAAAAGGTCGTGTTGTGTTGATGCGCAGGCAGACGCGTACAGAGAGACGAGCCCGGTCTGCAGCAGGGTGTGGCCGTGCCGAGTGCAGAGCAGCGGCGGCTCGGTTCGGTTCGGTTCGGCCCGGCGGGCCGCGCTGTTGTCGCGGACGTGAGCGCCCCCTGGCGGGTGGCCGGAGGCGGCGCGGCGTGTTGGACGTGTGGCTGGTGGCAGTGCACAATTTGCGAGTGGCTGGCGGTGTGGCGTGGCGGTTGGCGCGTCGGGCGGCGGAGAGGGAGAGAGAGGAGAGGTATGTGTTGCGGGCGCCCTTTGCTGCGCTGCGTCGTTGCGTGTGCCGTACAGGGCGGGCGCTTGTCGACTGTGTGGGCGGTGTGGCGAATTGGCGTGAAACGGCTGCCGAGAGGTGTGTGGTAGCGAGCCGGTCGGTGTCAGTGCGAAGGGGAATGTGCGTGCGTTTGGCGGTTTCGGTGTGCTTTTTGCGGCGTGAGAGTGGGAATTAGTGGGGCCGGCTGTTGTGTTTGTTCCTTGTGTCTTGTGTCGTGTAGGTAGCTTGATGGCAACGTGGAAGGACGCCGGTTTCGTTTCGAGCCTTGCGTGTGGTTGTCGACGTTGACTGGTTGGCGTGTGCCGATGCACGTGCATGTGTGGGTCGCGAGTGCGTTTTTGGCTGGCTGTGTGTGTGTGTGTGTTTTGGGGGGGAAGGGGGAGGCGGTGGTGAAAGTGCAGTCGTTGCCACGGGCGTCGTCGGGTCGGGTGGGGCTGGGGCTGTGCGTCGTGGCGGAAAGGTGGTAGGTTGCGGGAAGCGAGCCCGTCGTTGACGGTGTCGCGTGAGTTGTGAATCGAGTGGGGCGCGGGGCGCGGGGCGCGGGACAGGAGCAGCGTGCCGCTGCGTCGTGGTCGTCAGCAGAGGCTGTGCGTGTGCTTGTCCTTTTTGTGGGCGGTTCGTGCGAGGCGTTTTTGTTTTGTGTTGCCCTAGTTGTTAGTTTATTTTGTTTGTGTTTGTTATTTTGAGACGACGACTGGTTGGTGGCGTGCGCGCGAAGTGGCGGTGTGCGCTTCCCGTGTCGTTTGTGTTGTTTTTTTTTTGTTTTTGTTTTTGTGTGTTTTTTTTTGCACTGGGCCCCGGGGGGTGGGTGGGTGCGTGCGTGTGTGTCGATTGCCGGCTGGCGAAAGGTGCGCCATCGGCGGGGTGGGTCGCCGGCACGAGTAGAGGCGGCGGCGTTGTTGCTGTTGTTGTGTGGTGTTTGTTTTGTTCGGCTGTGTCGGCGAGCTGTGTTGCGGTGCGTGTGAATGGTGGTGCAAAAGTGCTGGCGTTGGGGCTGCGACTGCGACGGCGGCGAGCCGCGGGCGCGCATGATAGTGATGTTGTGAACAGCGGCTGTGTACGGTAGTGGTGTTGTTGTAGCACGACGTGCATCCGGGCCGGCGCGGAAAGCGCAGTTGCGGGCGGTTGCCCTTCGGTGCCAGCCATGTCGCGTGAGCGGCGGGTTGCTGTGGTGTCGACACGTGGTGCTCTGGGTTGTTGTGTGGTGCCCTTTGGCCGGTGGGGGTGGTTCGCGTGCGTCTCGTTCGCGCTCGGTATCTGGTCGTGGTCGTGCTGCTCCCCCGTCTGTCGGCGGTTTTCGACGTCGTCTGTACGTTTTTGTCCGTTTGCGGCGGTGCCTGCCGACGTCGTCCCGTCGCGACCTTTCAACCGAAAGTGTGGCGCCCGAAGGTGAACGAACGTAACCCTGACCTCGGCGCTTTACGCTGAGCCGAGCGAACCGAACCGAACCTAACCTGTGGTGTGGTGAGGTGAGCTCAGCCTGTGAGCCCCAAACGTCTACGTAAGGTAAGCTGTCCGGCGGCTCACGCCTCACGTTTTGAACGCTTTTTTAACCTACGTTTGACGCTTCTTAACCTAGCACTGACCCCTTAACCTAACGTGTAACGTAACCTAACCGTAACCTAACCTAACCTAACCTCTGACGCCTGACGTGTTTGAATGCTTAACCTAAGTTTGACGCTTAACCTAACCCAAGTCCCCTTAACCTAACCCACGTCCACCTAACCTAACCGAACCTAACCTAGACGTGTAAACGTAATGTGTAACGCGCAACGTGTAAGGTCGGCTGTCGTGTGTGCTGACGGCAGATTGGGTTGGTCTGTAGATTCGGATTGCGGTTTGCCTCGGTCGAGGGGTTGGGTCGGAAGCGGCGAGGGGCGGCGGCGCCTGTTGCGCAGGCGGCGTCCGTTTGCGGCGGGCAATTGTTGAGAAACGGCTGTGAATGTTGGCGGGCGAGAGGAGGAGGACGGCGCGCGATGTGGCCCGACGGCTGCGGGCCGATCGGGAAACGGCGGGAGGGCGACGGAAGGCGATGGGGCGGCGGAGGCGCGTTTGCACGGCCGTCATCGCCGCACGCCTCGGCTTGTGTGGCTGTGGCGCCGGCCGCGCTGGCCGGGCTGCCGCGGCGACGGTGTGGGAGTTTTGCCGAAGGTTTGGCCATTGTGGCGGGTCGTCGGCTGGGGCTGTGGGGGCGGCATTTGGGCGGGGGCGGCGATTCTCGGCGGGCCGACCCAGGCTGTAGCGCGCGGTAGCTGCAGTTTGGCCGTGGTTTGCGGCGCTGCCGTGGCGACTGGTTGGCGACTGTGGTGTGGCTGTGTGTAGCCCCATCCTCGGTGGTTTGAAAGGCGCGGGCGGTTGTGGCGCAGCTTTGGGGCTGCTCCGCACAGGCTGTCGGACGTTGGGCGGTAGCAAGCGCGGGAGGCGCGGCGCGGCGGCGCGCAGAGTGGCGGCCGCTCTCTCGGCCGTCCGCGCCCGCCCGCGACACTGGCTGGGCCCTTGTGATTCTCTGCTCTGCTCTGCCGTGCTGTGCTGTGCTTGCGTGCCTGCCGTCCCGCTCGCTCTCGCTCTCGCTCTCGCTGTGTGTTACGCGCGTCGTCGAAATGGCAGATCAGGCGGCTACGAACGAGACTGCTGCGGCACCCGCCGCCACCGGCACTACGAAGAAGGCCAAGTCTGCGTCGTCTGCGAAGAAGCCGCGCGCCAAGCCTGCGCACCCGCGCACCTCTGAGATGGTGACGGCCGCCATCAAGAGTCTGAAGGAGCGCGGCGGGTCGTCGCTGCAGGCGATCAAGAAGTACATAGCCGCGCACTACAAGCTGGACGCGGAGAAGCTGGCGCCGTTTATCAAGAAGTACCTCAAGTCGGCCGTCGTGGCGGGCGAGCTGGTGCAGACGAAGGGGAAGGGCGCGTCCGGCTCGTTCAAGCTTGCCGGCGCCGGCGGCGGGGGGGCGGCCGAGGGCGGCAAGGCTCGTGCTGGCGGTGCCAAGAAGAAGCGCGCCGCTCCGGCCAGCAAGGAGAAGAAGGGCGCCCGTGCGGCCGGCGCAAAGAAGGCTGGTGGCGTGAAGGCGGCGACCGGTCGGAAGGCGGGCGCCGCCAAGAAGGCGTCTGCGGCGTCGGCCGCTCCCGCGGGTGCGAAGAAGGCGGCTGCGGCCAAGCCGGCCAAGGCCAAGTCGCCGTCGAAGGCGAAGAAGGCCGCCAAGGTTCCGACGAAGAAGCCGAAGGCGCCGCGCCCGAAGAAGGCGACGACGCCGTCTAAGGCGAAGGCTTCGCCCAAGAAGAAGAAGTAGAGTAGAGTAGAGGAGAAAGAGATGGGAAAGGAAGGGTTTGGCGCTTGACCCCGTCGTCCCCACCCCCCGTCGTCGTCTAGTGGCGCGCAAGAGACGCGCGGCCCAAAACGGCCCTTCTCAGGGCCATCAAAGCACGTCGGGGAAGGTTTTGATTGTCGTGTTGCGTTTGGTGTGGGTGTCTGTCTGTATGCCCGTGGGGATGCTGTTTGCGTGCCGTGGTGGTTTGATTGCGGGGGTCGGTGGCGGGTGTGGGCGGCGGTAGCGGTAAGCGGTGTTGTTGTTGTCGTGGTTGATTGTCGCCGTGTTTGTGGCGGCGGCCGACGGTTGGTTTTCTGTCACGTTGTTTTGTTTGAATACGTTGGTTGGCTTGCCTGCGTTCGTTCTTCTCGGATGTGTGTCTTGTCTAGTCGTGTCTGGTCTTTGTTTTGTTTCTTTGTGTGTGTTATGTTTTGCAACGGGGGGCACGTTGAGATGTGGAAGGAGTCGGCGGGGATTTCGGTGGCGTGTAGAGCGAGCGAGCGCGCCTGCCTGGCCGTTGGCCGTCGGAGTGGAGTGCGGGTTTTTTTTGTTTTCGAAACGAAAGCGGCGGCCGGCCAGCCACCCGTGCGGTGTGACGTCGGCCGTTGGGTATTGTGCGCTTTGAGCGCCGGGGAGGGATGATGTGTGATTGTTGCGCGCTGCTAGCAGGCAGGCAGAGTGAGCGGGTGTGTGTGGCGGACGGACGGGAAGTGGTGGTTTTTGTTTTTGGGTTGCGGGGCGAGAGGCAGGCGACCGACAAAGTTTGCTCGCGACGGAGAGATGTTAGTGGCCCTGAAAAGGGCCGTTTTTGTTTGTGCGGTGCGGTGCCGCGGCGCGGTTTAGGCGCGCTCGCCGCGGATGCGGCGCGCGAGCTGGATGTCCTTGGGCATGATGGTGACGCGCTTGGCGTGGATTGCGCACAGGTTGGTGTCTTCGAAGAGGCCGACGAGGTAGGCCTCGCTGGCCTCCTGCAGGGCCATGACTGCGGAGCTCTGGAAGCGCAGGTCGGTCTTGAAGTCCTGGGCGATCTCGCGCACTAGGCGCTGGAATGGCAGCTTGCGGATGAGCAGCTCTGTGCTCTTCTGGTAGCGCCTGATTTCTCGCAGGGCGACGGTGCCCGGCCTGTAGCGGTGGGGCTTCTTGACGCCTCCGGTGGCGGGCGCGCTCTTCCTCGCCGCCTTGGTGGCGAGCTGTTTGCGCGGCGCCTTTCCGCCGGTGGACTTGCGGGCCGTTTGCTTTGTGCGGGCCATGGCGGTAGCGTTGGCGGTAGCGGAGCGGCGTGCGTGGAGGTTAGGTGCGGCGCGGCGTCCGGTGCTGCCTTGACAACGGGCCCGCGCGACGACGACGACGCACATGGTTGAGGGGTGAACCCTCAGCTGTGAGCGAAGTTCTAGCGCGTTTAAGCGCTTCTCCTTCTTCATTGACGGGGTGAAAATGTGGGTGTGACATGACGGGTGGTATTTGACCTTGACTGTTGTGCTGGTTTTTTTTTTTTTTTTTTTTTTTTTTTTTTTTTTTTTTTTTTTTTTTTTTTAAAATGACAGATTAAAGGACAGTGAGAGAGACAGTGAGAGAGAGGGAAAACGAAAGGCCAAAGTGACTGGCCGGTGGTCATGGTTAGTCTCCGCTACGCCTGATGATTGCCCGGTGTGTGATCATTGCTGGACTTGAGTCAGTGATTTCAATTTTTTCCTGACAAATATGTCAACTGGAAGCTTCTTCTCTCTCCTACCCGACCGGGCCTCTTCCCACACCCACGATTCTATGACGTCGACCAGCATGTCCCATTGGGGGGGCGTAAATATTGGGTGAGAGTTGATGATGTCTAACTCTTCGTCCGTGGCTGCTTCCGCTAGTATGGTACGCCATCTGTATGTCCGTAGGTCGATCGGTTGATGGGGGAGGGGAGGCCTAGACTGGCCGGGTGGGGTGTAGGGGTATGGGAGATATTTTTGGGGGTACGACCCTCTCTTCAGTGACGAGGCAGTGTACTTGAGGAGTTCCTGCACACAGTCCGCTGTTGGGAATGGTACCCGCACCTTCCTCTTCTTCTTTGGTTGCTCGGCTTGCGAGCAGTCAGGAGGCGCGGTAGTTCCCTTGCTTGTGGCTGCCACCTTGGAGGGGGGCAGCCTCGGCGGCACCTCCTCTGTCTCCATGGGCGCCACCTCCTGGACTGTTGCAGGAGGAGGAGCGGTGGTTTGCGTGGCCGCGTCTACCCCCATCGGACGACTCACGGCGGGGGTGGCGGCGCGGTCTGGCGGCTGCTTCTTGATGGCCCGCAGCTCGTCGCGTAGCTGCTGGAGCTGGCGATGCACAGCTGTGAGCTCGTCCATCAGTGCGGCCCTTTCGGCCGCGAAGGCGGCTTGGAAGCCGGCCATAGCTTTGTCGGTGGTGGCCTCAAGGCGGCGCGGCTCGCACCCCTCGCCGAAGCGGGGGGGCGGGGCAGCCGTCGAGGCGCCTGACGTCGCCGCAGGGCGTGGTGCGGCGGGTAAACGGCGTGACTCGCGGAGGTAGCCGCAGCTACGCGAGTTGGCGGCATGCGGTCCGCCGCAGTTCGCGCAGACGCAGGCTACCCCACGAGGCTTCGTGCAGCTGCGGGTGTCGTGTGCCGCCGCGCACTTCAAGCACGCGACGGCGTTCTTACACCCGCGCGCAGTGTGCCCCAGCCGCTGGCAGTTGTAGCACTGGAGCATCGTCCTGTCCCGCTGCGTTCGCTTACGCCTTGGCTGCCATTGGCGGCCGCCGGTGAACCCCATCGCGTTAATGAGAGTAGCCAATGCGGCGGCAATCTGCTTCCCAGCCATGGCGTTGCGTGAGCAGAGACGATCTGAGTCGCAGCGAGTCGAGCAGCGGAATGGGCCCGCGCGCCTCCGTGCTGCGCTTATATGCCCTCGGTTGCGCGTGGTGGGGGGAGGGCGGGCCAGAGTCTATATAGGGGGGCGGCGGGCGCGCTGGGCGCAGACCGTAGCCGACTCGCCAGCCGCTGCAGCTGCTGTTTGTGCACGTTTTGCTTTGCCCGAGGAAGGAAGGATGACAGGCCGCGGCAAGGGAGGAAAGGGGCTCGGCAAGGGTGGCGCCAAGCGGCACCGCAAGGTGTTGCGCGACAACATCCAGGGCATCACGAAGCCCGCCATCCGCCGCCTGGCTCGCAGGGGCGGCGTGAAGCGCATCTCTGGTCTGATCTACGAGGAGACCCGCGGGGTGCTGAAGGTGTTCCTGGAGAACGTGATCCGCGACGCGGTGACGTACACTGAGCACGCCAAGCGCAAGACTGTGACGGCCATGGACGTGGTGTACGCCCTGAAGAGGCAGGGGCGCACCCTGTACGGTTTCGGCGGTTAGGCTGCGTCGCAGCGGGCGCTGGCCTTCCCGCGGCCGTGCTTGTGGGTGGGAGAGACTAGAAAACGGCCCTTTTCAGGGCCACCACACTGTTCGGAAGTTGAAAAGTGCGAAAGAGTCTGTGTTGTTGTTGTTGTTGTTGCTGCGTGTGTGTGCGCTGTGTTGTTCGTTTGTTTGTTTGTTTGTTTGTTTGTTTGTTTCTTTCTTTCTTTCCGTTTGAGCGACGTGATGTGGCTGGGAGGGGAGAAGGAAAGGAAACGTGTCATGTGGCTGGCTGTGTGTGGAGCTGCTTCGTTTGTGTTTGTTATTGTGTGTCTTTGTATCGATCGCGACGGAGATGGCGGGCTGTGTGTTGTTGTGCGAGAGAGGCGGTAATTATTTGCTTGCGTGGTTTGGCTCTGTGTGTTTGCGGCGGCGTTGGGGTTTCCGAGGCAAGGCGTGTGGGCATAGGCGGCCGGATCAGCTGTTTCGTTCGTGTCGACGGCCGTTGCGCGCGGGAGTGGAGGGCGGTGTGTCGACACGCCTCCCTTTAACAATGGTCATTATTGCTGCCGTTGTCGTTTGGAAGGCGACTCTGCGACCGTGCAAAATGTGTGTGTGTGTGTGTGTGTGTGTGTGTGTGTGTGTGTGTGTGTGTGTGCGGGCTGTGTGGACGACAAGATGGCGGACGTGCGCCGGCGGCGGCTGTGCTGTGAAAGTGCAAAGTTGAAACAAAACAAGGTGCGGCGAGGACGACTGAAATTTTGCTTTGGACGTAGGTTTGTGTGGTGGCCCTGAAAAGGGCCGATTGTTGTGGGCCGGGCCGAGCCGAGCCGGCAAAGCGCGTTGCGTGCAGGGGAGCACGCGGCGCTGCGATTGCCTGGCCTCCTTTAGGCCTTCTTCTCGGTCTTCTTTGGCAGCAGGACGGCCTGGATGTTGGGTAGGACACCACCCTGTGCGATGGTGACGCCCGACAGGAGCTTGTTGAGCTCCTCGTCGTTGCGGATGGCAAGCTGCAGGTGGCGCGGGATGATGCGCGTCTTCTTGTTGTCGCGGGCCGCGTTTCCGGCCAGCTCGAGCACCTCAGCCGCGAGGTACTCCATGACGGCGGCGAGGTAGACGGGCGCCCCGGCGCCGACGCGCTCTGCGTAGTTTCCCTTGCGCAGGAGGCGGTGGATTCTGCCGACCGGGAACTGGAGCCCAGCCCTGCTTGAGCGGGACTTTGACTTGCCCTTGACTTTGCCTCCCTTTCCGCGTCCGGACATGGCGATGGGCTAGCGACGGTGCACACGAGAAGGAAACGAAAACGACCGGTGCGAGCGGCAGCGAGTCGAGCAGCGGAGTGCGTGCCGGCGCAGCCGGGGTGGGGGTGCTTTATGGGCTCGGGTGCGGCGGCCGGTTGCGCGCGCGCCCCATTGGTCGGCGGCCGCAACAGGGCGAGCTGGTAAAGGTGCGGCGGCGGCTGGCGGCGGGTGCCACTGTGTGGGGAGACGCTGACTAGAGCGGAGCGCTTGCTACTGGTGTTGCTGCTGCCGCCGTACGTTGGTTCGAGATGCCGCCCAAGACTAGCGGGAAGGCCGCCAAGAAGGCTGGCAAGGCGCAGAAGAACATTTCGAAGGGCGACAAGAAGAAGAAGCGCAAGAGGAAGGAGAGCTATGCCATCTACATCTACAAGGTGCTGAAGCAGGTGCACCCTGACACGGGCATCTCGTCGAAGGCGATGAGCATCATGAACAGCTTCGTGAACGACATTTTCGAGCGCATTGCGGCCGAGGCTTCTCGCCTGGCGCACTACAACAAGCGCTCGACCATCACGTCCCGCGAGATCCAGACCGCTGTGCGGCTGTTGCTGCCTGGCGAGCTGGCCAAGCACGCCGTGAGCGAGGGCACGAAGGCGGTGACCAAGTACACGAGCTCCAAGTAAGGAGGTGGCTCTGGAACGGAAGGAAGGATGGAGAGAGAATGCTCCTCCGTTGCGAGAGCGGCAAAACGGCCCTTTTCAGGGCCACCAACTTGCCTTTTGCGGGAAGGGCGGAATTGTTGTTGTTGTTTGTGTGGACGGCTGTGATGTATGTGTGCATTTTGATTGTGGGTGGGGGGGCGCGTCAAAGCGTGTTGCGCGGGGTACGGCCACGAGGTTGGTCGCCGTGGCGTGGAATGGTGGCACGCCTCGTTGGCGTGGTTTTTGACCCATTTGGTGTTGTTGGTGTGTGTGTTACCTGTCTGCGAGGGGGGACAGTGCGATCGCCGACTTTTGTGTCACCGTAACGACGGCCGTTTGCGGGTTTGTTTTTTGCACATCATACATGGCGAGGGTGAAATGTGAAATGTTGTTTTTTTTTGTGGTTTTTGTTTGCCGCCCACTATTCCCTTTGCTGTACGCCGAGTTTGACAATGGTGCGACGTAACTGCAGCGTGGAGGTGTGTGAGTGACGTTGAAATGAACGTGCCATGAAGACGCATTGTTGTTGCATTGTACTGTACGTGTACGGCGACACGCACGATGATGTACCATTCGACTCTGATTTTTGATAGCCGTGTCTGACTGATTGCGTACGACGCACGCACACCGATGTCGTCATTCAAGATGCACGCGTGTCCAGTGCAGTACAGTAAGCGCGACGCTAGACGACGGCGGCGGCGGCGGCGGCCGTTTTT
Organism: Schistocerca piceifrons; assembly: GCF_021461385.2. Lineage (NCBI taxonomy): Eukaryota > Metazoa > Arthropoda > Insecta > Orthoptera > Acrididae > Schistocerca > Schistocerca piceifrons. The sequence continues at coordinate 19,817 of NW_025728476.1, read as the reverse complement.
GGCGAATGTCTGTACACGTGTTTGTCTGTGTCCATCCGGTATGTATTTGTTTGTTTGAAAGTGTTTTGTGTGTCGGTGACGTGGTCCGATCCGTCGCCCCCCTGAGTAACTGTCGATCGGCGCGATAGACCGGCGTCACGCAACTGAACCGAAGTCGTGGGCACACCCGTCATACTGTTGTACACCGTCGCGCTGTGAGAACGGTAACGACAGGTTGACTTTGATCGGTCGAATGTCTGGGCAGAACGTGAGGAAGGAGGCAAGAGTGCAGGAGGAAAGGACAGAGGGGGGGGGGGCAAAAGAGAGAGGAAGGGAAAAAGGGGAGAAACGCATTCGTAGAGCAACGGAACGTTCCCGTGTCGGAGGCGTATTGGAGCCGCACTGAAATGCGTTTAACGGCGGCGCGGCTGCAAGTGTCTGCCGTGGTGAACGTTACCTTTGACGGCTGCATTGGCCTTTGCTTTTTGCTTTTGCTTTCGCTTTCGCTTTCCCGGTTGTACGTAACGTTTGTTGGTATGGTTGGTTCTGAGGAAGAGTGTGTGACAGTGCCGTGCCGTCCATGTTCGTGTGCCCTCCCATTGTGTGTATGCTATTGTCTGTGTACTTGAATGATGTATGTAGGTGTTAGTGGACGTGTTTTACCAGTGGGGGGAAATGGATCGTCGATAGTTGGCGTCACTCTGTCACGGTCGAGATGACGCACCCTCCGTACAGAAAGGTGTCGGGAAAGTGTGTGTGTGTGTGTGTGTGTGTGTGTGTGTGTGTGTGTGTGTGTGTGCGTGCGTGCGTCCGTGAATTGGCAGTGTTTGGAGGTGGGCGTGCCCTGCATGTGGCCCGGAAGGCTGTTCGTTTGGCGGTAGTGTTGTGTGGACAGGGGAGGGGCATGCGTAACGCTGCTGGCATGGCATTTCGGGAGATGGGAGGGGGCAAACGAGGAAACGAGGAGCGGCGGCCAAAGACGGGACGGGGAGGGGCGCGGTGTGGGTGGCTTGCGCCTGTGCTCGGCGTTGTGGTTTGTGCAAAAGAGGAGGAGAAAAACAATGAGTTGCCAGGGAGGGGAGCGGTGTTGTGTTGTGGTTGTCGTGGTGTAGCCGCAGACGCGGCTGTCAGTGAACGTGGCGAGACGGACGGATGCGCGGAGGGGCGGGGGCGGCGCATTTCGCCGGTGCCGTGCCGTGCCGTGCCATGCCATGCCTGAAAGCCGCGTGGTCGCTGTGTTGTTGGTGGCGTGGGGGCGAGGAGAGTACCGTACGGGTGTGCTTGTGCGCCGGAAATGGCACACTGCGCCTGCCCGTCTTGGAGGCTGATGGCTGTGGTGTGGAAATGGGGCGCGGTGATGTTGAAGCAGTTGAAGAACAGAAAAGAAACCAAGAAGAAAACGGAAGGCGTGATGCGGCGGTGGTGGTGAGAGCGGGAAAAACAAAACAAAACAAAAAAAAAGAAAGAAAAAAAAACAACAAGAAAAAAGAAGGAAAAACAACAAGAAACAAAAAAAGAAAACAAAAAGTCTATCAATATTAAAATGTAAATGGAAATGGAAATGGAAATGGACCCAGGTATAACCTCCCTGCACAAATAGCAGAGAGTCCGATGATAATAAAAATGTGCCAGAATGTTAACGTCCCTACAAAACAAACCCAACGATAATATTAATGAAAGAATGAACCGTATGTAACATTGCAACAGACATAATGGAACCTGATAAATTGTATAAGGGCAGCAGCGTTGACCTTTGGCCCTGTATTCAGAATAAAAAGAGCCAAAGATCGTTACCCCAATGAAAAAGACACTGAAACACGTATGTAACATAGCAGCGATGGCGAGACATTGTAGCATCTGTGACCAGAGAGTTTGCGCTGGACCGCGCGAGTGTTGCGAGCGGTTCTCAGTCAGTCAGTCAGTCAGTCAGTCAGTCAGTCAGTCGTTGCGAGTCTGTAGCTCTGTCTAGTTGAGGGCTGTACTCTGTCAGTAGTCGTCGCGTGCAGTACGCTAATAGTCGTCATGCAGAGCGGTCGGTCAGTAGTAGCAGCCGAGTGCGGTTGTGTGATGTAGGCGGTCGGCAACACTGGTCAAGATGGTGAAGGAGGTATACTGTTAATTAATATAATCATTAGATAATGAAAAATTATATTTATTGTAATTAATTCTCCAACAAGTTCCCCAAAAATAATTTTTATTTCAAAAGCATTTTTCAAAAATGTAATGTTTTATTGAACTAAAGAGTTCGTTGCACTTCCCATTTCATTCCACTTCTTTGAAGAAAAATTTCACTAAAATCACAAAAAAAGAGAATATTATTATTTGCAATGCAGTTCCTCCAAGCGCTGCGCAACAACAAGAGCAGAAATGTGACATCCATTTATTCTGAGGTAAGACTTTAATTCTGATTGTTTTGCACAGGGCCAAAGACCGATATTTCGGCTCAATTGAAGTTTCTTGTCACTGAACGGACTTTAAATGTTGTGAAGAATTTATATTTGAGTCGGATTGCGAATTTCACATTTTTGTTGCCATTTTCAATACCTCTCATTGTGGGCGAGGTTACAATTAGCGCAATGTCCATTAGCATCCGTAAATAACATTGTCCATTATTTTAAATTTTGCGGGGAGGTTACAACACACAAAAAAAAAAAAAAAAACAAAAAAGTTGCATTTATATCCGCTCCTCAATTGTAGATACCCCTTACACAGCTGTGTGCAATGAATGAGTGCTGGCTGGTAATTAATTGCACTCCTTGGAGGGAAATGCCATAGGAAGTAGTCTTTAAAAAGTGAATGTTTTTCGTTAAAAGACAAAAGTTGCTTTAGAAAAAAGTAATAGTGGGGCTTTTGTTGTTGAACAAAATAAGTACAATGAACATACGTTATCAGATTTGCGCAATGCAGCTTCACACTACCTTTTGATTATAACACAATATACTATACATCGTCCCGAACCGTGACCAGAGTCGCGAGACGAGCAGAGCACGCCGCCGACGCCCGCTCAGTACAACCGTCCACCCGCTACTACTGTCGACCGACTACTACCTCTCCCGACTCGCGCTACAATATATATAACAACTGTTCCTGGCGACCCGGTGCGTGCCACTACTGTCGTCTGGCGCGGTCCAAGCGCCGACTAGCAACGATAAATAACTCTCTGGTCAGACAGAGATGCTGTCATGCCTCGCCATCGCTCTGGTAACGAATACATACGTGTTGCAGCGTGCGTACCACCGGAACACGCAGTGGCGGAGCCAAAGACTGTGTTGTCGAGGTCGAGTGCGAGCGGGAAGAGAGGCAGCGTCGGCACGGAGATGCAAGCGAGCGAGACGCACGGGGGCTGCGGCGTGGCGCGTTTGCGGTCGGCGCCTTTGGTGGCAACGGCCGGGACAAGCAGCGGTGTATGGTGTGGTGCGGGGCGGACAGGGGCGGCGGTGGACGGGGAGGAGGCGGCGCGACGACGGCATGGGGGCGAAAACGGGACGGGGGACGGCGGATGTTGAGAGGCGTCACGCGCGGACAGGACACAGGACACAGACACAGAGACACACAGATTGGAAAGGGAGGGTGCGCGGTAGTAGTTGGGAATGTGCGTACCGTGCGGGATGGGAGTGGGCGAGGAACACGGTCGTGGCCCCTGTTTGTGGGTGCGTGTGATGACGTCGGTGTGTTGTGGGAAGGGAAGGTGCTGTGGCGGCGGCGCGTAATGGGCGTAGGCCGAAAAGAGAAAGGAACGTGGGCAGTGTGTTGGCAAGCGTCGGTTCGACTGCGACGTTGATGGGCAGGGCAAGGTTAATGGTGGTAGGAGTAGGCGTGTGGGCGCAAAAAATCTGCCGCTGCAGGCGGTGCCGTAACCGCCATGGGGCGGGAAGGAGAGAGGGCCAAAGAAAGAAAGAAAGAAGAAAACAAAATAAAAAAAAAAAAAGGAGGGGGGGGGGGGGGCGAAAGGAAGGCAGGAAGGACAAGAGGCGAGGCGACGGCTTGCTTTGTGTATCGGTCGGTCTCTGGCTATGCTTCGTTTTCTGCAGCAGGGTCGGTGCGCGGCGTGGCTCGCGGCAGTGGGAACGCCTGGCGGCTGGACGGCCAGCAATGCGGTTGGATGGGCGGCCACAGCACCGCACCTGTGCCCGAGGAGGAGACGCTGGCGGCGGGCCCTGAGGTGAGGCCGGCTCGGCTCGGCTGGGGCTGTGGATGTGTAGGTGTGCGCCGCTGCTGCAACAACGAGTAAAACGCGAGAAGAAGGGATGGCGGTAGAGAGAAAAAAAAAAAAAAGGTCGTGTTGTGTTGATGCGCAGGCAGACGCGTACAGAGAGACGAGCCCGGTCTGCAGCAGGGTGTGGCCGTGCCGAGTGCAGAGCAGCGGCGGCTCGGTTCGGTTCGGTTCGGCCCGGCGGGCCGCGCTGTTGTCGCGGACGTGAGCGCCCCCTGGCGGGTGGCCGGAGGCGGCGCGGCGTGTTGGACGTGTGGCTGGTGGCAGTGCACAATTTGCGAGTGGCTGGCGGTGTGGCGTGGCGGTTGGCGCGTCGGGCGGCGGAGAGGGAGAGAGAGGAGAGGTATGTGTTGCGGGCGCCCTTTGCTGCGCTGCGTCGTTGCGTGTGCCGTACAGGGCGGGCGCTTGTCGACTGTGTGGGCGGTGTGGCGAATTGGCGTGAAACGGCTGCCGAGAGGTGTGTGGTAGCGAGCCGGTCGGTGTCAGTGCGAAGGGGAATGTGCGTGCGTTTGGCGGTTTCGGTGTGCTTTTTGCGGCGTGAGAGTGGGAATTAGTGGGGCCGGCTGTTGTGTTTGTTCCTTGTGTCTTGTGTCGTGTAGGTAGCTTGATGGCAACGTGGAAGGACGCCGGTTTCGTTTCGAGCCTTGCGTGTGGTTGTCGACGTTGACTGGTTGGCGTGTGCCGATGCACGTGCATGTGTGGGTCGCGAGTGCGTTTTTGGCTGGCTGTGTGTGTGTGTGTGTTTTGGGGGGGAAGGGGGAGGCGGTGGTGAAAGTGCAGTCGTTGCCACGGGCGTCGTCGGGTCGGGTGGGGCTGGGGCTGTGCGTCGTGGCGGAAAGGTGGTAGGTTGCGGGAAGCGAGCCCGTCGTTGACGGTGTCGCGTGAGTTGTGAATCGAGTGGGGCGCGGGGCGCGGGGCGCGGGACAGGAGCAGCGTGCCGCTGCGTCGTGGTCGTCAGCAGAGGCTGTGCGTGTGCTTGTCCTTTTTGTGGGCGGTTCGTGCGAGGCGTTTTTGTTTTGTGTTGCCCTAGTTGTTAGTTTATTTTGTTTGTGTTTGTTATTTTGAGACGACGACTGGTTGGTGGCGTGCGCGCGAAGTGGCGGTGTGCGCTTCCCGTGTCGTTTGTGTTGTTTTTTTTTTGTTTTTGTTTTTGTGTGTTTTTTTTTGCACTGGGCCCCGGGGGGTGGGTGGGTGCGTGCGTGTGTGTCGATTGCCGGCTGGCGAAAGGTGCGCCATCGGCGGGGTGGGTCGCCGGCACGAGTAGAGGCGGCGGCGTTGTTGCTGTTGTTGTGTGGTGTTTGTTTTGTTCGGCTGTGTCGGCGAGCTGTGTTGCGGTGCGTGTGAATGGTGGTGCAAAAGTGCTGGCGTTGGGGCTGCGACTGCGACGGCGGCGAGCCGCGGGCGCGCATGATAGTGATGTTGTGAACAGCGGCTGTGTACGGTAGTGGTGTTGTTGTAGCACGACGTGCATCCGGGCCGGCGCGGAAAGCGCAGTTGCGGGCGGTTGCCCTTCGGTGCCAGCCATGTCGCGTGAGCGGCGGGTTGCTGTGGTGTCGACACGTGGTGCTCTGGGTTGTTGTGTGGTGCCCTTTGGCCGGTGGGGGTGGTTCGCGTGCGTCTCGTTCGCGCTCGGTATCTGGTCGTGGTCGTGCTGCTCCCCCGTCTGTCGGCGGTTTTCGACGTCGTCTGTACGTTTTTGTCCGTTTGCGGCGGTGCCTGCCGACGTCGTCCCGTCGCGACCTTTCAACCGAAAGTGTGGCGCCCGAAGGTGAACGAACGTAACCCTGACCTCGGCGCTTTACGCTGAGCCGAGCGAACCGAACCGAACCTAACCTGTGGTGTGGTGAGGTGAGCTCAGCCTGTGAGCCCCAAACGTCTACGTAAGGTAAGCTGTCCGGCGGCTCACGCCTCACGTTTTGAACGCTTTTTTAACCTACGTTTGACGCTTCTTAACCTAGCACTGACCCCTTAACCTAACGTGTAACGTAACCTAACGTAACCTAACCTAACCTAACCTCTGACGCCTGACGTGTTTGAATGCTTAACCTAAGTTTGACGCTTAACCTAACCCAAGTCCCCTTAACCTAACCCACGTCCACCTAACCTAACCGAACCTAACCTAGACGTGTAAACGTAATGTGTAACGCGCAACGTGTAAGGTCGGCTGTCGTGTGTGCTGACGGCAGATTGGGTTGGTCTGTAGATTCGGATTGCGGTTTGCCTCGGTCGAGGGGTTGGGTCGGAAGCGGCGAGGGGCGGCGGCGCCTGTTGCGCAGGCGGCGTCCGTTTGCGGCGGGCAATTGTTGAGAAACGGCTGTGAATGTTGGCGGGCGAGAGGAGGAGGACGGCGCGCGATGTGGCCCGACGGCTGCGGGCCGATCGGGAAACGGCGGGAGGGCGACGGAAGGCGATGGGGCGGCGGAGGCGCGTTTGCACGGCCGTCATCGCCGCACGCCTCGGCTTGTGTGGCTGTGGCGCCGGCCGCGCTGGCCGGGCTGCCGCGGCGACGGTGTGGGAGTTTTGCCGAAGGTTTGGCCATTGTGGCGGGTCGTCGGCTGGGGCTGTGGGGGCGGCATTTGGGCGGGGGCGGCGATTCTCGGCGGGCCGACCCAGGCTGTAGCGCGCGGTAGCTGCAGTTTGGCCGTGGTTTGCGGCGCTGCCGTGGCGACTGGTTGGCGACTGTGGTGTGGCTGTGTGTAGCCCCATCCTCGGTGGTTTGAAAGGCGCGGGCGGTTGTGGCGCAGCTTTGGGGCTGCTCCGCACAGGCTGTCGGACGTTGGGCGGTAGCAAGCGCGGGAGGCGCGGCGCGGCGGCGCGCAGAGTGGCGGCCGCTCTCTCGGCCGTCCGCGCCCGCCCGCGACACTGGCTGGGCCCTTGTGATTCTCTGCTCTGCTCTGCCGTGCTGTGCTGTGCTTGCGTGCCTGCCGTCCCGCTCGCTCTCGCTCTCGCTCTCGCTGTGTGTTACGCGCGTCGTCGAAATGGCAGATCAGGCGGCTACGAACGAGACTGCTGCGGCACCCGCCGCCACCGGCACTACGAAGAAGGCCAAGTCTGCGTCGTCTGCGAAGAAGCCGCGCGCCAAGCCTGCGCACCCGCGCACCTCTGAGATGGTGACGGCCGCCATCAAGAGTCTGAAGGAGCGCGGCGGGTCGTCGCTGCAGGCGATCAAGAAGTACATAGCCGCGCACTACAAGCTGGACGCGGAGAAGCTGGCGCCGTTTATCAAGAAGTACCTCAAGTCGGCCGTCGTGGCGGGCGAGCTGGTGCAGACGAAGGGGAAGGGCGCGTCCGGCTCGTTCAAGCTTGCCGGCGCCGGCGGCGGGGGGGGCGGCCGAGGGCGGCAAGGCTCGTGCTGGCGGTGCCAAGAAGAAGCGCGCCGCTCCGGCCAGCAAGGAGAAGAAGGGCGCCCGTGCGGCCGGCGCAAAGAAGGCTGGTGGCGTGAAGGCGGCGACCGGTCGGAAGGCGGGCGCCGCCAAGAAGGCGTCTGCGGCGTCGGCCGCTCCCGCGGGTGCGAAGAAGGCGGCTGCGGCCAAGCCGGCCAAGGCCAAGTCGCCGTCGAAGGCGAAGAAGGCCGCCAAGGTTCCGACGAAGAAGCCGAAGGCGCCGCGCCCGAAGAAGGCGACGACGCCGTCTAAGGCGAAGGCTTCGCCCAAGAAGAAGAAGTAGAGTAGAGTAGAGGAGAAAGAGATGGGAAAGGAAGGGTTTGGCGCTTGACCCCGTCGTCCCCACCCCCCGTCGTCGTCTAGTGGCGCGCAAGAGACGCGCGGCCCAAAACGGCCCTTCTCAGGGCCATCAAAGCACGTCGGGGAAGGTTTTGATTGTCGTGTTGCGTTTGGTGTGGGTGTCTGTCTGTATGCCCGTGGGGATGCTGTTTGCGTGCCGTGGTGGTTTGATTGCGGGGGTCGGTGGCGGGTGTGGGCGGCGGTAGCGGTAAGCGGTGTTGTTGTTGTCGTGGTTGATTGTCGCCGTGTTTGTGGCGGCGGCCGACGGTTGGTTTTCTGTCACGTTGTTTTGTTTGAATACGTTGGTTGGCTTGCCTGCGTTCGTTCTTCTCGGATGTGTGTCTTGTCTAGTCGTGTCTGGTCTTTGTTTTGTTTCTTTGTGTGTGTTATGTTTTGCAACGGGGGGCACGTTGAGATGTGGAAGGAGTCGGCGGGGATTTCGGTGGCGTGTAGAGCGAGCGAGCGCGCCTGCCTGGCCGTTGGCCGTCGGAGTGGAGTGCGGGTTTTTTTTGTTTTCGAAACGAAAGCGGCGGCCGGCCAGCCACCCGTGCGGTGTGACGTCGGCCGTTGGGTATTGTGCGCTTTGAGCGCCGGGGAGGGATGATGTGTGATTGTTGCGCGCTGCTAGCAGGCAGGCAGAGTGAGCGGGTGTGTGTGGCGGACGGACGGGAAGTGGTGGTTTTTGTTTTTGGGTTGCGGGGCGAGAGGCAGGCGACCGACAAAGTTTGCTCGCGACGGAGAGATGTTAGTGGCCCTGAAAAGGGCCGTTTTTGTTTGTGCGGTGCGGTGCCGCGGCGCGGTTTAGGCGCGCTCGCCGCGGATGCGGCGCGCGAGCTGGATGTCCTTGGGCATGATGGTGACGCGCTTGGCGTGGATTGCGCACAGGTTGGTGTCTTCGAAGAGGCCGACGAGGTAGGCCTCGCTGGCCTCCTGCAGGGCCATGACTGCGGAGCTCTGGAAGCGCAGGTCGGTCTTGAAGTCCTGGGCGATCTCGCGCACTAGGCGCTGGAATGGCAGCTTGCGGATGAGCAGCTCTGTGCTCTTCTGGTAGCGCCTGATTTCTCGCAGGGCGACGGTGCCCGGCCTGTAGCGGTGGGGCTTCTTGACGCCTCCGGTGGCGGGCGCGCTCTTCCTCGCCGCCTTGGTGGCGAGCTGTTTGCGCGGCGCCTTTCCGCCGGTGGACTTGCGGGCCGTTTGCTTTGTGCGGGCCATGGCGGTAGCGTTGGCGGTAGCGGAGCGGCGTGCGTGGAGGTTAGGTGCGGCGCGGCGTCCGGTGCTGCCTTGACAACGGGCCCGCGCGCCTCCGTGCTGCGCTTATATGCCCTCGGTTGCGCGTGGTGGGGGGAGGGCGGGCCAGAGTCTATATAGGGGGGCGGCGGGCGCGCTGGGCGCAGACCGTAGCCGACTCGCCAGCCGCTGCAGCTGCTGTTTGTGCACGTTTTGCTTTGCCCGAGGAAGGAAGGATGACAGGCCGCGGCAAGGGAGGAAAGGGGCTCGGCAAGGGTGGCGCCAAGCGGCACCGCAAGGTGTTGCGCGACAACATCCAGGGCATCACGAAGCCCGCCATCCGCCGCCTGGCTCGCAGGGGCGGCGTGAAGCGCATCTCTGGTCTGATCTACGAGGAGACCCGCGGGGTGCTGAAGGTGTTCCTGGAGAACGTGATCCGCGACGCGGTGACGTACACTGAGCACGCCAAGCGCAAGACTGTGACGGCCATGGACGTGGTGTACGCCCTGAAGAGGCAGGGGCGCACCCTGTACGGTTTCGGCGGTTAGGCTGCGTCGCAGCGGGCGCTGGCCTTCCCGCGGCCGTGCTTGTGGGTGGGAGAGACTAGAAAACGGCCCTTTTCAGGGCCACCACACTGTTCGGAAGTTGAAAAGTGCGAAAGAGTCTGTGTTGTTGTTGTTGTTGTTGCTGCGTGTGTGTGCGCTGTGTTGTTCGTTTGTTTGTTTGTTTGTTTGTTTGTTTGTTTCTTTCTTTCTTTCCGTTTGAGCGACGTGATGTGGCTGGGAGGGGAGAAGGAAAGGAAACGTGTCATGTGGCTGGCTGTGTGTGGAGCTGCTTCGTTTGTGTTTGTTATTGTGTGTCTTTGTATCGATCGCGACGGAGATGGCGGGCTGTGTGTTGTTGTGCGAGAGAGGCGGTAATTATTTGCTTGCGTGGTTTGGCTCTGTGTGTTTGCGGCGGCGTTGGGGTTTCCGAGGCAAGGCGTGTGGGCATAGGCGGCCGGATCAGCTGTTTCGTTCGTGTCGACGGCCGTTGCGCGCGGGAGTGGAGGGCGGTGTGTCGACACGCCTCCCTTTAACAATGGTCATTATTGCTGCCGTTGTCGTTTGGAAGGCGACTCTGCGACCGTGCAAAATGTGTGTGTGTGTGTGTGTGTGTGTGTGTGTGTGTGTGTGTGTGTGTGTGCGGGCTGTGTGGACGACAAGATGGCGGACGTGCGCCGGCGGCGGCTGTGCTGTGAAAGTGCAAAGTTGAAACAAAACAAGGTGCGGCGAGGACGACTGAAATTTTGCTTTGGACGTAGGTTTGTGTGGTGGCCCTGAAAAGGGCCGATTGTTGTGGGCCGGGCCGAGCCGAGCCGGCAAAGCGCGTTGCGTGCAGGGGAGCACGCGGCGCTGCGATTGCCTGGCCTCCTTTAGGCCTTCTTCTCGGTCTTCTTTGGCAGCAGGACGGCCTGGATGTTGGGTAGGACACCACCCTGTGCGATGGTGACGCCCGACAGGAGCTTGTTGAGCTCCTCGTCGTTGCGGATGGCAAGCTGCAGGTGGCGCGGGATGATGCGCGTCTTCTTGTTGTCGCGGGCCGCGTTTCCGGCCAGCTCGAGCACCTCAGCCGCGAGGTACTCCATGACGGCGGCGAGGTAGACGGGCGCCCCGGCGCCGACGCGCTCTGCGTAGTTTCCCTTGCGCAGGAGGCGGTGGATTCTGCCGACCGGGAACTGGAGCCCAGCCCTGCTTGAGCGGGACTTTGACTTGCCCTTGACTTTGCCTCCCTTTCCGCGTCCGGACATGGCGATGGGCTAGCGACGGTGCACACGAGAAGGAAACGAAAACGACCGGTGCGAGCGGCAGCGAGTCGAGCAGCGGAGTGCGTGCCGGCGCAGCCGGGGTGGGGGTGCTTTATGGGCTCGGGTGCGGCGGCCGGTTGCGCGCGCGCCCCATTGGTCGGCGGCCGCAACAGGGCGAGCTGGTAAAGGTGCGGCGGCGGCTGGCGGCGGGTGCCACTGTGTGGGGAGACGCTGACTAGAGCGGAGCGCTTGCTACTGGTGTTGCTGCTGCCGCCGTACGTTGGTTCGAGATGCCGCCCAAGACTAGCGGGAAGGCCGCCAAGAAGGCTGGCAAGGCGCAGAAGAACATTTCGAAGGGCGACAAGAAGAAGAAGCGCAAGAGGAAGGAGAGCTATGCCATCTACATCTACAAGGTGCTGAAGCAGGTGCACCCTGACACGGGCATCTCGTCGAAGGCGATGAGCATCATGAACAGCTTCGTGAACGACATTTTCGAGCGCATTGCGGCCGAGGCTTCTCGCCTGGCGCACTACAACAAGCGCTCGACCATCACGTCCCGCGAGATCCAGACCGCTGTGCGGCTGTTGCTGCCTGGCGAGCTGGCCAAGCACGCCGTGAGCGAGGGCACGAAGGCGGTGACCAAGTACACGAGCTCCAAGTAAGGAGGTGGCTCTGGAACGGAAGGAAGGATGGAGAGAGAATGCTCCTCCGTTGCGAGAGCGGCAAAACGGCCCTTTTCAGGGCCACCAACTTGCCTTTTGCGGGAAGGGCGGAATTGTTGTTGTTGTTTGTGTGGACGGCTGTGATGTATGTGTGCATTTTGATTGTGGGTGGGGGGGCGCGTCAAAGCGTGTTGCGCGGGGTACGGCCACGAGGTTGGTCGCCGTGGCGTGGAATGGTGGCACGCCTCGTTGGCGTGGTTTTTGACCCATTTGGTGTTGTTGGTGTGTGTGTTACCTGTCTGCGAGGGGGGACAGTGCGATCGCCGACTTTTGTGTCACCGTAACGACGGCCGTTTGCGGGTTTGTTTTTTGCACATCATACATGGCGAGGGTGAAATGTGAAATGTTGTTTTTTTTTGTGGTTTTTGTTTGCCGCCCACTATTCCCTTTGCTGTACGCCGAGTTTGACAATGGTGCGACGTAACTGCAGCGTGGAGGTGTGTGAGTGACGTTGAAATGAACGTGCCATGAAGACGCATTGTTGTTGCATTGTACTGTACGTGTACGGCGACACGCACGATGATGTACCATTCGACTCTGATTTTTGATAGCCGTGTCTGACTGATTGCGTACGACGCACGCACACCGATGTCGTCATTCAAGATGCACGCGTGTCCAGTGCAGTACAGTAAGCGCGACGCTAGACGACGGCGGCGGCGGCGGCGGCCGTTTTTGGCGAATGTCTGTACACGTGTTTGTCTGTGTCCATCCGGTATGTATTTGTTTGTTTGAAAGTGTTTTGTGTGTCGGTGACGTGGTCCGATCCGTCGCCCCCCTGAGTAACTGTCGATCGGCGCGATAGACCGGCGTCACGCAACTGAACCGAAGTCGTGGGCACACCCGTCATACTGTTGTACACCGTCGCGCTGAGAACGGTAACGACAGGTTGACTTTGATCGGTCGAATGTCTGGGCAGAACGTGAGGAAGGAGGCAAGAGTGCAGGAGGAAAGGACAGAGGGGGGGGGGGCAAAAGAGAGAGGAAGGGAAAAAGGGGAGAAACGCATTCGTAGAGCAACGGAACGTTCCCGTGTCGGAGGCGTATTGGAGCCGCACTGAAATGCGTTTAACGGCGGCGCGGCTGCAAGTGTCTGCCGTGGTGAACGTTACCTTTGACGGCTGCATTGGCCTTTGCTTTTTGCTTTTGCTTTCGCTTTCGCTTTCCCGGTTGTACGTAACGTTTGTTGGTATGGTTGGTTCTGAGGAAGAGTGTGTGACAGTGCCGTGCCGTCCATGTTCGTGTGCCCTCCCATTGTGTGTATGCTATTGTCTGTGTACTTGAATGATGTATGTAGGTGTTAGTGGACGTGTTTTACCAGTGGGGGGAAATGGATCGTCGATAGTTGGCGTCACTCTGTCACGGTCGAGATGACGCACCCTCCGTACAGAAAGGTGTCGGGAAAGTGTGTGTGTGTGTGTGTGTGTGTGTGTGTGTGTGTGTGTGTGTGTGTGTGCGTGCGTGCGTCCGTGAATTGGCAGTGTTTGGAGGTGGGCGTGCCCTGCATGTGGCCCGGAAGGCTGTTCGTTTGGCGGTAGTGTTGTGTGGACAGGGGAGGGGCATGCGTAACGCTGCTGGCATGGCATTTCGGGAGATGGGAGGGGGCAAACGAGGAAACGAGGAGCGGCGGCCAAAGACGGGACGGGGAGGGGCGCGGTGTGGGTGGCTTGCGCCTGTGCTCGGCGTTGTGGTTTGTGCAAAAGAGGAGGAGAAAAACAATGAGTTGCCAGGGAGGGGAGCGGTGTTGTGTTGTGGTTGTCGTGGTGTAGCCGCAGACGCGGCTGTCAGTGAACGTGGCGAGACGGACGGATGCGCGGAGGGGCGGGGGCGGCGCATTTCGCCGGTGCCGTGCCGTGCCGTGCCATGCCATGCCTGAAAGCCGCGTGGTCGCTGTGTTGTTGGTGGCGTGGGGGCGAGGAGAGTACCGTACGGGTGTGCTTGTGCGCCGGAAATGGCACACTGCGCCTGCCCGTCTTGGAGGCTGATGGCTGTGGTGTGGAAATGGGGCGCGGTGATGTTGAAGCAGTTGAAGAACAGAAAAGAAACCAAGAAGAAAACGGAAGGCGTGATGCGGCGGTGGTGGTGAGAGCGGGAAAAACAAAACAAAACAAAAAAAAAGAAAGAAAAAAAAACAACAAGAAAAAAGAAGGAAAAACAACAAGAAACAAAAAAAGAAAACAAAAAGTCTATCAATATTAAAATGTAAATGGAAATGGAAATGGAAATGGACCCAGGTATAACCTCCCTGCACAAATAGCAGAGAGTCCGATGATAATAAAAATGTGCCAGAATGTTAACGTCCCTACAAAACAAACCCAACGATAATATTAATGAAAGAATGAACCGTATGTAACATTGCAACAGACATAATGGAACCTGATAAATTGTATAAGGGCAGCAGCGTTGACCTTTGGCCCTGTATTCAGAATAAAAAGAGCCAAAGATCGTTACCCCAATGAAAAAGACACTGAAACACGTATGTAACATAGCAGCGATGGCGAGACATTGTAGCATCTGTGACCAGAGAGTTTGCGCTGGACCGCGCGAGTGTTGCGAGCGGTTCTCAGTCAGTCAGTCAGTCAGTCAGTCAGTCAGTCAGTCGTTGCGAGTCTGTAGCTCTGTCTAGTTGAGGGCTGTACTCTGTCAGTAGTCGTCGCGTGCAGTACGCTAATAGTCGTCATGCAGAGCGGTCGGTCAGTAGTAGCAGCCGAGTGCGGTTGTGTGATGTAGGCGGTCGGCAACACTGGTCAAGATGGTGAAGGAGGTATACTGTTAATTAATATAATCATTAGATAATGAAAAATTATATTTATTGTAATTAATTCTCCAACAAGTTCCCCAAAAATAATTTTTATTTCAAAAGCATTTTTCAAAAATGTAATGTTTTATTGAACTAAAGAGTTCGTTGCACTTCCCATTTCATTCCACTTCTTTGAAGAAAAATTTCACTAAAATCACAAAAAAAGAGAATATTATTATTTGCAATGCAGTTCCTCCAAGCGCTGCGCAACAACAAGAGCAGAAATGTGACATCCATTTATTCTGAGGTAAGACTTTAATTCTGATTGTTTTGCACAGGGCCAAAGACCGATATTTCGGCTCAATTGAAGTTTCTTGTCACTGAACGGACTTTAAATGTTGTGAAGAATTTATATTTGAGTCGGATTGCGAATTTCACATTTTTGTTGCCATTTTCAATACCTCTCATTGTGGGCGAGGTTACAATTAGCGCAATGTCCATTAGCATCCGTAAATAACATTGTCCATTATTTTAAATTTTGCGGGGAGGTTACAACACACAAAAAAAAAAAAAAAAACAAAAAAGTTGCATTTATATCCGCTCCTCAATTGTAGATACCCCTTACACAGCTGTGTGCAATGAATGAGTGCTGGCTGGTAATTAATTGCACTCCTTGGAGGGAAATGCCATAGGAAGTAGTCTTTAAAAAGTGAATGTTTTTCGTTAAAAGACAAAAGTTGCTTTAGAAAAAAGTAATAGTGGGGCTTTTGTTGTTGAACAAAATAAGTACAATGAACATACGTTATCAGATTTGCGCAATGCAGCTTCACACTACCTTTTGATTATAACACAATATACTATACATCGTCCCGAACCGTGACCAGAGTCGCGAGACGAGCAGAGCACGCCGCCGACGCCCGCTCAGTACAACCGTCCACCCGCTACTACTGTCGACCGACTACTACCTCTCCCGACTCGCGCTACAATATATATAACAACTGTTCCTGGCGACCCGGTGCGTGCCACTACTGTCGTCTGGCGCGGTCCAAGCGCCGACTAGCAACGATAAATAACTCTCTGGTCAGACAGAGATGCTGTCATGCCTCGCCATCGCTCTGGTAACGAATACATACGTGTTGCAGCGTGCGTACCACCGGAACACGCAGTGGCGGAGCCAAAGACTGTGTTGTCGAGGTCGAGTGCGAGCGGGAAGAGAGGCAGCGTCGGCACGGAGATGCAAGCGAGCGAGACGCACGGGGGCTGCGGCGTGGCGCGTTTGCGGTCGGCGCCTTTGGTGGCAACGGCCGGGACAAGCAGCGGTGTATGGTGTGGTGCGGGGCGGACAGGGGCGGCGGTGGACGGGGAGGAGGCGGCGCGACGACGGCATGGGGGCGAAAACGGGACGGGGGACGGCGGATGTTGAGAGGCGTCACGCGCGGACAGGACACAGGACACAGACACAGAGACACACAGATTGGAAAGGGAGGGTGCGCGGTAGTAGTTGGGAATGTGCGTACCGTGCGGGATGGGAGTGGGCGAGGAACACGGTCGTGGCCCCTGTTTGTGGGTGCGTGTGATGACGTCGGTGTGTTGTGGGAAGGGAAGGTGCTGTGGCGGCGGCGCGTAATGGGCGTAGGCCGAAAAGAGAAAGGAACGTGGGCAGTGTGTTGGCAAGCGTCGGTTCGACTGCGACGTTGATGGGCAGGGCAAGGTTAATGGTGGTAGGAGTAGGCGTGTGGGCGCAAAAAATCTGCCGCTGCAGGCGGTGCCGTAACCGCCATGGGGCGGGAAGGAGAGAGGGCCAAAGAAAGAAAGAAAGAAGAAAACAAAATAAAAAAAAAAAAGGAGGGGGGGGGGGGCGAAAGGAAGGCAGGAAGGACAAGAGGCGAGGCGACGGCTTGCTTTGTGTATCGGTCGGTCTCTGGCTATGCTTCGTTTTCTGCAGCAGGGTCGGTGCGCGGCGTGGCTCGCGGCAGTGGGAACGCCTGGCGGCTGGACGGCCAGCAATGCGGTTGGATGGGCGGCCACAGCACCGCACCTGTGCCCGAGGAGGAGACGCTGGCGGCGGGCCCTGAGGTGAGGCCGGCTCGGCTCGGCTGGGGCTGTGGATGTGTAGGTGTGCGCCGCTGCTGCAACAACGAGTAAAACGCGAGAAGAAGGGATGGCGGTAGAGAGAAAAAAAAAAAAAAGGTCGTGTTGTGTTGATGCGCAGGCAGACGCGTACAGAGAGACGAGCCCGGTCTGCAGCAGGGTGTGGCCGTGCCGAGTGCAGAGCAGCGGCGGCTCGGTTCGGTTCGGTTCGGCCCGGCGGGCCGCGCTGTTGTCGCGGACGTGAGCGCCCCCTGGCGGGTGGCCGGAGGCGGCGCGGCGTGTTGGACGTGTGGCTGGTGGCAGTGCACAATTTGCGAGTGGCTGGCGGTGTGGCGTGGCGGTTGGCGCGTCGGGCGGCGGAGAGGGAGAGAGAGGAGAGGTATGTGTTGCGGGCGCCCTTTGCTGCGCTGCGTCGTTGCGTGTGCCGTACAGGGCGGGCGCTTGTCGACTGTGTGGGCGGTGTGGCGAATTGGCGTGAAACGGCTGCCGAGAGGTGTGTGGTAGCGAGCCGGTCGGTGTCAGTGCGAAGGGGAATGTGCGTGCGTTTGGCGGTTTCGGTGTGCTTTTTGCGGCGTGAGAGTGGGAATTAGTGGGGCCGGCTGTTGTGTTTGTTCCTTGTGTCTTGTGTCGTGTAGGTAGCTTGATGGCAACGTGGAAGGACGCCGGTTTCGTTTCGAGCCTTGCGTGTGGTTGTCGACGTTGACTGGTTGGCGTGTGCCGATGCACGTGCATGTGTGGGTCGCGAGTGCGTTTTTGGCTGGCTGTGTGTGTGTGTGTGTTTTGGGGGGGAAGGGGGAGGCGGTGGTGAAAGTGCAGTCGTTGCCACGGGCGTCGTCGGGTCGGGTGGGGCTGGGGCTGTGCGTCGTGGCGGAAAGGTGGTAGGTTGCGGGAAGCGAGCCCGTCGTTGACGGTGTCGCGTGAGTTGTGAATCGAGTGGGGCGCGGGGCGCGGGGCGCGGGACAGGAGCAGCGTGCCGCTGCGTCGTGGTCGTCAGCAGAGGCTGTGCGTGTGCTTGTCCTTTTTGTGGGCGGTTCGTGCGAGGCGTTTTTGTTTTGTGTTGCCCTAGTTGTTAGTTTATTTTGTTTGTGTTTGTTATTTTGAGACGACGACTGGTTGGTGGCGTGCGCGCGAAGTGGCGGTGTGCGCTTCCCGTGTCGTTTGTGTTGTTTTTTTTTTGTTTTTGTTTTTGTGTGTTTTTTTTTGCACTGGGCCCCGGGGGGTGGGTGGGTGCGTGCGTGTGTGTCGATTGCCGGCTGGCGAAAGGTGCGCCATCGGCGGGGTGGGTCGCCGGCACGAGTAGAGGCGGCGGCGTTGTTGCTGTTGTTGTGTGGTGTTTGTTTTGTTCGGCTGTGTCGGCGAGCTGTGTTGCGGTGCGTGTGAATGGTGGTGCAAAAGTGCTGGCGTTGGGGCTGCGACTGCGACGGCGGCGAGCCGCGGGCGCGCATGATAGTGATGTTGTGAACAGCGGCTGTGTACGGTAGTGGTGTTGTTGTAGCACGACGTGCATCCGGGCCGGCGCGGAAAGCGCAGTTGCGGGCGGTTGCCCTTCGGTGCCAGCCATGTCGCGTGAGCGGCGGGTTGCTGTGGTGTCGACACGTGGTGCTCTGGGTTGTTGTGTGGTGCCCTTTGGCCGGTGGGGGTGGTTCGCGTGCGTCTCGTTCGCGCTCGGTATCTGGTCGTGGTCGTGCTGCTCCCCCGTCTGTCGGCGGTTTTCGACGTCGTCTGTACGTTTTTGTCCGTTTGCGGCGGTGCCTGCCGACGTCGTCCCGTCGCGACCTTTCAACCGAAAGTGTGGCGCCCGAAGGTGAACGAACGTAACCCTGACCTCGGCGCTTTACGCTGAGCCGAGCGAACCGAACCGAACCTAACCTGTGGTGTGGTGAGGTGAGCTCAGCCTGTGAGCCCCAAACGTCTACGTAAGGTAAGCTGTCCGGCGGCTCACGCCTCACGTTTTGAACGCTTTTTTAACCTACGTTTGACGCTTCTTAACCTAGCACTGACCCCTTAACCTAACGTGTAACGTAACCTAACGTAACCTAACCTAACCTAACCTCTGACGCCTGACGTGTTTGAATGCTTAACCTAAGTTTGACGCTTAACCTAACCCAAGTCCCCTTAACCTAACCCACGTCCACCTAACCTAACCGAACCTAACCTAGACGTGTAAACGTAATGTGTAACGCGCAACGTGTAAGGTCGGCTGTCGTGTGTGCTGACGGCAGATTGGGTTGGTCTGTAGATTCGGATTGCGGTTTGCCTCGGTCGAGGGGTTGGGTCGGAAGCGGCGAGGGGCGGCGGCGCCTGTTGCGCAGGCGGCGTCCGTTTGCGGCGGGCAATTGTTGAGAAACGGCTGTGAATGTTGGCGGGCGAGAGGAGGAGGACGGCGCGCGATGTGGCCCGACGGCTGCGGGCCGATCGGGAAACGGCGGGAGGGCGACGGAAGGCGATGGGGCGGCGGAGGCGCGTTTGCACGGCCGTCATCGCCGCACGCCTCGGCTTGTGTGGCTGTGGCGCCGGCCGCGCTGGCCGGGCTGCCGCGGCGACGGTGTGGGAGTTTTGCCGAAGGTTTGGCCATTGTGGCGGGTCGTCGGCTGGGGCTGTGGGGGCGGCATTTGGGCGGGGGCGGCGATTCTCGGCGGGCCGACCCAGGCTGTAGCGCGCGGTAGCTGCAGTTTGGCCGTGGTTTGCGGCGCTGCCGTGGCGACTGGTTGGCGACTGTGGTGTGGCTGTGTGTAGCCCCATCCTCGGTGGTTTGAAAGGCGCGGGCGGTTGTGGCGCAGCTTTGGGGCTGCTCCGCACAGGCTGTCGGACGTTGGGCGGTAGCAAGCGCGGGAGGCGCGGCGCGGCGGCGCGCAGAGTGGCGGCCGCTCTCTCGGCCGTCCGCGCCCGCCCGCGACACTGGCTGGGCCCTTGTGATTCTCTGCTCTGCTCTGCCGTGCTGTGCTGTGCTTGCGTGCCTGCCGTCCCGCTCGCTCTCGCTCTCGCTCTCGCTGTGTGTTACGCGCGTCGTCGAAATGGCAGATCAGGCGGCTACGAACGAGACTGCTGCGGCACCCGCCGCCACCGGCACTACGAAGAAGGCCAAGTCTGCGTCGTCTGCGAAGAAGCCGCGCGCCAAGCCTGCGCACCCGCGCACCTCTGAGATGGTGACGGCCGCCATCAAGAGTCTGAAGGAGCGCGGCGGGTCGTCGCTGCAGGCGATCAAGAAGTACATAGCCGCGCACTACAAGCTGGACGCGGAGAAGCTGGCGCCGTTTATCAAGAAGTACCTCAAGTCGGCCGTCGTGGCGGGCGAGCTGGTGCAGACGAAGGGGAAGGGCGCGTCCGGCTCGTTCAAGCTT
>NW_025728475.1:112500-113712 GCF_021461385.2 Schistocerca piceifrons | reverse complement strand
GTTGATAGTGATTATAGTAAGTGAATGCTTGTGACATGATCAGATTTGTCACGTCAGGATGCACCTTTGGCTTATTAGAGGCGGCGCTCCAATTCTATGCTTGTGTGAGACCTGTGTCTTTGACTCATGTCATTGTTTGTGCGCTGTGACAGGAGGTACTATTGTGATGTTGGGTGCACCGTTGTATAGGACATGTGTGGGTGTTGGTGCCTGGTCTGCGCAATGGTGGATGTCGAAAGGCTGGGATATTGTATTTTCCGCACGGACCTCCTGGTCTGGTTGTGATAGTGTGGATTGTGTAATGTGGCGGAGAAGATGCACTGGATGTTGTTCCATGCTGGTGCTTACATATTGTATGTGCGCCTGTTAGAAGCAGAGAGTGGTGCGTGATCAGAGTGTCTGGCTGACGTGTGGTTCCCATTTTGGGCAGACTCTTTCAGCATGTATACGGACAGTTGTGTATATTTGCTGTAGTTTGATGGCTCTGCATTGATTACTAATCAGCGCCGTGTGTACGGGTAATCTGGTTCCAGTCCAAAATGTTCCATCTGTGTACATTAGTGACAAAGACTCCCCCCATGCAGTGGGGCTCGGTCTGTTATAACTCTTCCGCGTAATATATTTGCCCCACGTTTTTGCGACTGCGAGTGCGAGTGCAACGCGCATGGGGACCGACATGCTGATGGCTCGGTATCGGACGCCGTACAGTGAGCAACGCGATCGCGTCTCTCGCTCGTAAGTGGTACAGGTCGCGGCTCATGTATACGGACAGCGGGAATGTCGCATATTGGAAATAACTCTTCATGAAACGCAAGTTATAGGGGTGGATTGCACTTTACGAGTGCGGGAAACGTCCGCCGTTCATCCGCTGGAGGTGCGAGTTTGGCGGTTGGGGTGGTGCACGAACGGGTGCGGGTGGCGTCATTGCCGGTCCACGGCTTCGTGCGGCAGAGCCACTGGAGATTGGGTGCTATGGTCGACAGAGGCTGCAGCCTTTGTGGGTGGCGTCGAAAGGCGGCCACTGTGGCGCCATCGCTGTCTTAGTCGGCTTGGCGTCTCATAGATGGCGGTAGCGTCGTTGCAGGAGGTCATGTTGCGGGAGACCTACAGATGGCGGTATGTTTTGTGGTGCGGACGTAGTGTTGTCAGATGCGCATAGATGGCGGTATTGCATGTGGTGTCGCCCTATTTTCATAGATGGCGATACTGTTT
>NW_025728475.1:102500-105000 GCF_021461385.2 Schistocerca piceifrons | reverse complement strand
GCATATGACTACTGGCAGGATCAACCAGGGAGCTGCGTCAACTAGAGCTGAGCAGCCGGCCGCCCGGGAGTGTGTCCCGGGGGCCCGCGCGAACACGCAAGCGTCCGCTCAATCATTCTGCAAACAGGAGGAGGCTGAGCTCCCCTGCACAATACACCTCGAAACCCTCTCAGGTCCCGGCGGCGCGCAGCGCCGTCCCAAGTACTTGGTCGGGTTCGAGAGAGGCGCAATCGCCCGGAGTTAGGCGAGTAGACGCTTTCGGTGCGACCACCCGTGCTCCCAACTGAGCTTGCCGCTGCCGACAGAGGCCCGGGAGCGTGCTGTCGTGGCATTGCCGGCGGGAGACAACACGCGCCACCTACGGTGACCGGCAGCTCCAACGCCAGCGCCACAGAAGGACAAAAGCCCCACTTGGGTGCCGAAGCGAACTCTCCCAGCACAGCGCACGCGCCAACACATCCGCACAGCTGCGATACAAACCACCAGCGAGAACCGCTGGGGCGACCGAGCAGCAGACGGCGTCGCGGCGCCGAGCGCCGGGCGGCGGCGCATCCTCAACGCACACAGTCCTCAATCGGACCAGCACACTGAAGATGTCCACCGCGCTTCGCACCGGGCCCGCGAGGACCTACTTTGGCCGCACGGCGCCGCGCGCAGGGTGCGCCGGCGCGCAGCTGCGACGCCTGCCGCGTCCGTCGGCCGGCGCGCCTGCCACTGGCCGCCCCCACCAGCCGGCTGTAGCGCGTGCGCCCACGCACCGCGCGGCCAGCACGCCGGGAGGCGCCCCCTCACCGGCCGGGGACGGTCCCACCCAGCCACCGCCGCGTATCGCTTCACACCCAGATGCCGTTCAGTTTCGTCGGCATGGTGGGTATCGCTGGAACAACCGGTTAGTACCTCAACCTATCGTCGCCATCACCGATTCACCCCTAGCGAGAACAACCGCACCACAACAGGTTACCATTTGTTCATTTGCGTAACTTCACCAGAAAACGCAGGCGTCCATCGCCATTTGCAACTTCAACGATTATTGCATGCCTGTGTCAGGTGTCACGCCACACTACGTCTGCCCACATACACGCAACAAAATGTGCACGCCTAGACAATACGTGGAAGGTGGCCCCCGTACGTATGCGATGTCCATTGCTCGAACGACTGTCAACCGGCCTCTGTAGCATGTCGCAGATATGGAACGCGGTGCACCATGCCATCACGGTGTGTGAGGAGAGACGACTAGGTCCGAATACATCAACAGACAGCTCATGCTGATCGCCATCCACGGCGTCCGTTCCTCCCACACGTCTCTATGGCGTACCACACTGCAATCCAGCTCTCATAGGGAGACGACACGTAGCTGCGTGCACAATATTTGCACTGTATGGTCCGCCGTTTTTGGGCGCAGTCGTTGTGCGGTCACACATGTGCCACGATGTATCATTCAGTACATAAGGACGAATGTGCAGTACAGATTGTGGTTCACGCGTACGACATCAGCGGACAGTTGACACAGGCCGCACCACAACGTAGCCTGAGTACGTCGCATGCGAAGGGCATTGAACATGCAAACTTCTCACCAACCAGCTTGCGAAGGCAGGGGGCAAGGTGGGGACGTGGGGAGGGGCGGCATGTACGTCCTGCTGCCATCCACATTACAGTGTACAGCAGGAGCATGTGGAAAGTGAGCAAGACTTGCAAGGTGTTTAACATGAAGCGATACACAGGGGTGCGGGCAGTGCGAGTAGCGAACTATATTGCGAGGGTTGCGGGTGGGCAACACTACAGTAATTGAACGAGTCGTATAACAATTACAGAGCAGGTTTAGGCGACAACGTGGGTTACGTTAAGGCGACAACATGGGTTAGGTTAAGGCACAACATGGGTTAGGTTAAGGCACAACATGGGTTAGGTTAAGGCACAACATGGGTTAGGTTAAGGCACAACATGGGTTAGGTTAAGGCACAACATGGGTTAGGTTAAGGCACAACATGGGTTAGGTTAAGGCACAACATGGGTTAGGTTGAGGCACAACATGGGTTAGGTTGAGGCACAACATGGGTTAGGTTGAGGCACAACATGGGTTAGGTTGAGGCACAACATGGGTTAGGTTGAGGCACAACATGGGTTAGGTTAAGGTACAACATGGGTTAGGTTAAGGTACAACATGGGTTAGGTTAAGGTACAACATGGGTTAGGTTAAGGTACAACATGGGTTAGGTTAAGGTACAACATGGGTTAGGTTAAGGTACAACATAGGTTAGGTTAAGGTACAACATAGGTTAGGTTAAGGTACAACATAGGTTAGGTTAAGGTACAACATAGGTTAGGTTAAGGTACAACATAGGTTAGGTTAAGGTACAACATAGGTTAGGTTAAGGTACAACATAGGTTAGGTTAGGTTAGGTTAGGTTACACGTTGTTGTACGGAAAGGTGTAGGGGGGGGGGGGGGGGCGGGGGCGGCAGGTTCGTTGATAGTGATTATAGTAAGTGAATGCTTGTGAC
>NW_025728475.1:92500-95000 GCF_021461385.2 Schistocerca piceifrons | reverse complement strand
CCCGGAACCCAAAAGCTTTGGTTTCCCGGAGGCTGCCCGCCGAGTCATCGGAGGAACTGCGGCGGATCGCTGGCTGGCATCGTTTATGGTTAGAACTAGGGCGGTATCTGATCGCCTTCGAACCTCTAACTTTCGTTCTTGATTAATGAAAACATACTTGGCAAATGCTTTCGCTTCTGTTCGTCTTGCGACGATCCAAGAATTTCACCTCTAACGTCGCAATACGAATGCCCCCGCCTGTCCCTATTAATCATTACCTCGGGTTCCGAAAACCAACAAAATAGAACCGAGGTCCTATTCCATTATTCCATGCACACAGTATTCAGGCGGGCTTGCCTGCTTTAAGCACTCTAATTTGTTCAAAGTAAACGTGCCGGCCCACCGAGACACTCAATAAAGAGCACCCTGGTAGGATTTCAACGGGGTCCGCCTCGGGACGCACGAGCACGCACGAGGCGGTCGCACGCCTTCAGCTCGCCCCACCGGCAGGACGTCCCACGATACATGCCAGTTAAACACCGACGGGCGGTGAACCAACAGCGTGGGACACAAATCCAACTACGAGCTTTTTAACCGCAACAACTTTAATATACGCTATTGGAGCTGGAATTACCGCGGCTGCTGGCACCAGACTTGCCCTCCAATAGATACTCGTTAAAGGATTTAAAGTGTACTCATTCC
Organism: Schistocerca piceifrons; assembly: GCF_021461385.2. Taxonomy (NCBI): domain Eukaryota; kingdom Metazoa; phylum Arthropoda; class Insecta; order Orthoptera; family Acrididae; genus Schistocerca; species Schistocerca piceifrons. The sequence continues at coordinate 94,319 of NW_025728475.1, read as the reverse complement.
GATTACGGGGCCTCGGATGAGTCCCGTATCGTTATTTTTCGTCACTACCTCCCCGTGCCGGGAGTGGGTAATTTGCGCGCCTGCTGCCTTCCTTGGATGTGGTAGCCGTTTCTCAGGCTCCCTCTCCGGAATCGAACCCTGATTCCCCGTTACCCGTTACAACCATGGTAGGCGCAGAACCTACCATCGACAGTTGATAAGGCAGACATTTGAAAGATGCGTCGCCGGTACGAGGACCGTGCGATCAGCCCAAAGTTATTCAGAGTCACCAAGGCAAACGGACCGGACGAGCCGACCGATTGGTTTTGATCTAATAAAAGCGTCCCTTCCATCTCTGGTCGGGACTCTGTTTGCATGTATTAGCTCTAGAATTACCACAGTTATCCAAGTAACGTGGGTACGATCTAAGGAACCATAACTGATTTAATGAGCCATTCGCGGTTTCACCTTAATGCGGCTTGTACTGAGACATGCATGGCTTAATCTTTGAGACAAGCATATGACTACTGGCAGGATCAACCAGGGAGCTGCGTCAACTAGAGCTGAGCAGCCGGCCGCCCGGGAGTGTGTCCCGGGGGCCCGCGCGAACACGCAAGCGTCCGCTCAATCATTCTGCAAACAGGAGGAGGCTGAGCTCCCCTGCACAATACACCTCGAAACCCTCTCAGGTCCCGGCGGCGCGCAGCGCCGTCCCAAGTACTTGGTCGGGTTCGAGAGAGGCGCAATCGCCCGGAGTTAGGCGAGTAGACGCTTTCGGTGCGACCACCCGTGCTCCCAACTGAGCTTGCCGCTGCCGACAGAGGCCCGGGAGCGTGCTGTCGTGGCATTGCCGGCGGGAGACAACACGCGCCACCTACGGTGACCGGCAGCTCCAACGCCAGCGCCACAGAAGGACAAAAGCCCCACTTGGGTGCCGAAGCGAACTCTCCCAGCACAGCGCACGCGCCAACACATCCGCACAGCTGCGATACAAACCACCAGCGAGAACCGCTGGGGCGACCGAGCAGCAGACGGCGTCGCGGCGCCGAGCGCCGGGCGGCGGCGCATCCTCAACGCACACAGTCCTCAATCGGACCAGCACACTGAAGATGTCCACCGCGCTTCGCACCGGGCCCGCGAGGACCTACTTTGGCCGCACGGCGCCGCGCGCAGGGTGCGCCGGCGCGCAGCTGCGACGCCTGCCGCGTCCGTCGGCCGGCGCGCCTGCCACTGGCCGCCCCCACCAGCCGGCTGTAGCGCGTGCGCCCACGCACCGCGCGGCCAGCACGCCGGGAGGCGCCCCCTCACCGGCCGGGGACGGTCCCACCCAGCCACCGCCGCGTATCGCTTCACACCCAGATGCCGTTCAGTTTCGTCGGCATGGTGGGTATCGCTGGAACAACCGGTTAGTACCTCAACCTATCGTCGCCATCACCGATTCACCCCTAGCGAGAACAACCGCACCACAACAGGTTACCATTTGTTCATTTGCGTAACTTCACCAGAAAACGCAGGCGTCCATCGCCATTTGCAACTTCAACGATTATTGCATGCCTGTGTCAGGTGTCACGCCACACTACGTCTGCCCACATACACGCAACAAAATGTGCACGCCTAGACAATACGTGGAAGGTGGCCCCCGTACGTATGCGATGTCCATTGCTCGAACGACTGTCAACCGGCCTCTGTAGCATGTCGCAGATATGGAACGCGGTGCACCATGCCATCACGGTGTGTGAGGAGAGACGACTAGGTCCGAATACATCAACAGACAGCTCATGCTGATCGCCATCCACGGCGTCCGTTCCTCCCACACGTCTCTATGGCGTACCACACTGCA
>NW_025728475.1:80000-82500 GCF_021461385.2 Schistocerca piceifrons | reverse complement strand
CAGGTCCCGGCGGCGCGCAGCGCCGTCCCAAGTACTTGGTCGGGTTCGAGAGAGGCGCAATCGCCCGGAGTTAGGCGAGTAGACGCTTTCGGTGCGACCACCCGTGCTCCCAACTGAGCTTGCCGCTGCCGACAGAGGCCCGGGAGCGTGCTGTCGTGGCATTGCCGGCGGGAGACAACACGCGCCACCTACGGTGACCGGCAGCTCCAACGCCAGCGCCACAGAAGGACAAAAGCCCCACTTGGGTGCCGAAGCGAACTCTCCCAGCACAGCGCACGCGCCAACACATCCGCACAGCTGCGATACAAACCACCAGCGAGAACCGCTGGGGCGACCGAGCAGCAGACGGCGTCGCGGCGCCGAGCGCCGGGCGGCGGCGCATCCTCAACGCACACAGTCCTCAATCGGACCAGCACACTGAAGATGTCCACCGCGCTTCGCACCGGGCCCGCGAGGACCTACTTTGGCCGCACGGCGCCGCGCGCAGGGTGCGCCGGCGCGCAGCTGCGACGCCTGCCGCGTCCGTCGGCCGGCGCGCCTGCCACTGGCCGCCCCCACCAGCCGGCTGTAGCGCGTGCGCCCACGCACCGCGCGGCCAGCACGCCGGGAGGCGCCCCCTCACCGGCCGGGGACGGTCCCACCCAGCCACCGCCGCGTATCGCTTCACACCCAGATGCCGTTCAGTTTCGTCGGCATGGTGGGTATCGCTGGAACAACCGGTTAGTACCTCAACCTATCGTCGCCATCACCGATTCACCCCTAGCGAGAACAACCGCACCACAACAGGTTACCATTTGTTCATTTGCGTAACTTCACCAGAAAACGCAGGCGTCCATCGCCATTTGCAACTTCAACGATTATTGCATGCCTGTGTCAGGTGTCACGCCACACTACGTCTGCCCACATACACGCAACAAAATGTGCACGCCTAGACAATACGTGGAAGGTGGCCCCCGTACGTATGCGATGTCCATTGCTCGAACGACTGTCAACCGGCCTCTGTAGCATGTCGCAGATATGGAACGCGGTGCACCATGCCATCACGGTGTGTGAGGAGAGACGACTAGGTCCGAATACATCAACAGACAGCTCATGCTGATCGCCATCCACGGCGTCCGTTCCTCCCACACGTCTCTATGGCGTACCACACTGCAATCCAGCTCTCATAGGGAGACGACACGTAGCTGCGTGCACAATATTTGCACTGTATGGTCCGCCGTTTTTGGGCGCAGTCGTTGTGCGGTCACACATGTGCCACGATGTATCATTCAGTACATAAGGACGAATGTGCAGTACAGATTGTGGTTCACGCGTACGACATCAGCGGACAGTTGACACAGGCCGCACCACAACGTAGCCTGAGTACGTCGCATGCGAAGGGCATTGAACATGCAAACTTCTCACCAACCAGCTTGCGAAGGCAGGGGGCAAGGTGGGGACGTGGGGAGGGGCGGCATGTACGTCCTGCTGCCATCCACATTACAGTGTACAGCAGGAGCATGTGGAAAGTGAGCAAGACTTGCAAGGTGTTTAACATGAAGCGATACACAGGGGTGCGGGCAGTGCGAGTAGCGAACTATATTGCGAGGGTTGCGGGTGGGCAACACTACAGTAATTGAACGAGTCGTATAACAATTACAGAGCAGGTTTAGGCGACAACGTGGGTTACGTTAAGGCGACAACATGGGTTAGGTTAAGGCACAACATGGGTTAGGTTAAGGCACAACATGGGTTAGGTTAAGGCACAACATGGGTTAGGTTAAGGCACAACATGGGTTAGGTTAAGGCACAACATGGGTTAGGTTAAGGCACAACATGGGTTAGGTTAAGGCACAACATGGGTTAGGTTGAGGCACAACATGGGTTAGGTTGAGGCACAACATGGGTTAGGTTGAGGCACAACATGGGTTAGGTTGAGGCACAACATGGGTTAGGTTAAGGTACAACATGGGTTAGGTTAAGGTACAACATGGGTTAGGTTAAGGAACAACATGGGTTAGGTTAAGGTACAACATGGGTTAGGTTAAGGTACAACATGGGTTAGGTTAAGGTACAACATAGGTTAGGTTAAGGTACAACATAGGTTAGGTTAAGGTACAACATAGGTTAGGTTAAGGTACAACATAGGTTAGGTTAAGGTACAACATAGGTTAGGTTAAGGTACAACATAGGTTAGGTTAAGGTACAACATAGGTTAGGTTAAGGTACAACATAGGTTAGGTTAGGTTAGGTTAGGTTACACGTTGTTGTACGGAAAGGTGTAGGGGGGGGGGGGCGGGGGCGGCAGGTTCGTTGATAGTGATTATAGTAAGTGAATGCTTGTGACATGATCAGATTTGTCACGTCAGGATGCACCTTTGGCTTATTAGAGGCGGCGCTCCAATTCTATGCTTGTGTGAGACCTGTGTCTTTGACTCATGTCATTGTTTGTGCGCTGTGACAGGAGGTACTATTGTGATGTTGGGTGCACCGTTGTATAGGACATGTGTGGGTGTTGGTG
>NW_025728475.1:70000-72500 GCF_021461385.2 Schistocerca piceifrons | reverse complement strand
TCTGTTCGTCTTGCGACGATCCAAGAATTTCACCTCTAACGTCGCAATACGAATGCCCCCGCCTGTCCCTATTAATCATTACCTCGGGTTCCGAAAACCAACAAAATAGAACCGAGGTCCTATTCCATTATTCCATGCACACAGTATTCAGGCGGGCTTGCCTGCTTTAAGCACTCTAATTTGTTCAAAGTAAACGTGCCGGCCCACCGAGACACTCAATAAAGAGCACCCTGGTAGGATTTCAACGGGGTCCGCCTCGGGACGCACGAGCACGCACGAGGCGGTCGCACGCCTTCAGCTCGCCCCACCGGCAGGACGTCCCACGATACATGCCAGTTAAACACCGACGGGCGGTGAACCAACAGCGTGGGACACAAATCCAACTACGAGCTTTTTAACCGCAACAACTTTAATATACGCTATTGGAGCTGGAATTACCGCGGCTGCTGGCACCAGACTTGCCCTCCAATAGATACTCGTTAAAGGATTTAAAGTGTACTCATTCCGATTACGGGGCCTCGGATGAGTCCCGTATCGTTATTTTTCGTCACTACCTCCCCGTGCCGGGAGTGGGTAATTTGCGCGCCTGCTGCCTTCCTTGGATGTGGTAGCCGTTTCTCAGGCTCCCTCTCCGGAATCGAACCCTGATTCCCCGTTACCCGTTACAACCATGGTAGGCGCAGAACCTACCATCGACAGTTGATAAGGCAGACATTTGAAAGATGCGTCGCCGGTACGAGGACCGTGCGATCAGCCCAAAGTTATTCAGAGTCACCAAGGCAAACGGACCGGACGAGCCGACCGATTGGTTTTGATCTAATAAAAGCGTCCCTTCCATCTCTGGTCGGGACTCTGTTTGCATGTATTAGCTCTAGAATTACCACAGTTATCCAAGTAACGTGGGTACGATCTAAGGAACCATAACTGATTTAATGAGCCATTCGCGGTTTCACCTTAATGCGGCTTGTACTGAGACATGCATGGCTTAATCTTTGAGACAAGCATATGACTACTGGCAGGATCAACCAGGGAGCTGCGTCAACTAGAGCTGAGCAGCCGGCCGCCCGGGAGTGTGTCCCGGGTGCCCGCGCGAACACGCAAGCGTCCGCTCAATCATTCTGCAAACAGGAGGAGGCTGAGCTCCCCTGCACAATACACCTCGAAACCCTCTCAGGTCCCGGCGGCGCGCAGCGCCGTCCCAAGTACTTGGTCGGGTTCGAGAGAGGCGCAATCGCCCGGAGTTAGGCGAGTAGACGCTTTCGGTGCGACCACCCGTGCTCCCAACTGAGCTTGCCGCTGCCGACAGAGGCCCGGGAGCGTGCTGTCGTGGCATTGCCGGCGGGAGACAACACGCGCCACCTACGGTGACCGGCAGCTCCAACGCCAGCGCCACAGAAGGACAAAAGCCCCACTTGGGTGCCGAAGCGAACTCTCCCAGCACAGCGCACGCGCCAACACATCCGCACAGCTGCGATACAAACCACCAGCGAGAACCGCTGGGGCGACCGAGCAGCAGACGGCGTCGCGGCGCCGAGCGCCGGGCGGCGGCGCATCCTCAACGCACACAGTCCTCAATCGGACCAGCACACTGAAGATGTCCACCGCGCTTCGCACCGGGCCCGCGAGGACCTACTTTGGCCGCACGGCGCCGCGCGCAGGGTGCGCCGGCGCGCAGCTGCGACGCCTGCCGCGTCCGTCGGCCGGCGCGCCTGCCACTGGCCGCCCCCACCAGCCGGCTGTAGCGCGTGCGCCCACGCACCGCGCGGCCAGCACGCCGGGAGGCGCCCCCTCACCGGCCGGGGACGGTCCCACCCAGCCACCGCCGCGTATCGCTTCACACCCAGATGCCGTTCAGTTTCGTCGGCATGGTGGGTATCGCTGGAACAACCGGTTAGTACCTCAACCTATCGTCGCCATCACCGATTCACCCCTAGCGAGAACAACCGCACCACAACAGGTTACCATTTGTTCATTTGCGTAACTTCACCAGAAAACGCAGGCGTCCATCGCCATTTGCAACTTCAACGATTATTGCATGCCTGTGTCAGGTGTCACGCCACACTACGTCTGCCCACATACACGCAACAAAATGTGCACGCCTAGACAATACGTGGAAGGTGGCCCCCGTACGTATGCGATGTCCATTGCTCGAACGACTGTCAACCGGCCTCTGTAGCATGTCGCAGATATGGAACGCGGTGCACCATGCCATCACGGTGTGTGAGGAGAGACGACTAGGTCCGAATACATCAACAGACAGCTCATGCTGATCGCCATCCACGGCGTCCGTTCCTCCCACACGTCTCTATGGCGTACCACACTGCAATCCAGCTCTCATAGGGAGACGACACGTAGCTGCGTGCACAATATTTGCACTGTATGGTCCGCCGTTTTTGGGCGCAGTCGTTGTGCGGTCACACATGTGCCACGATGTATCATTCAGTACATAAGGACGAATGTGCAGTACAGATTGTGGTTCACGCGTACGACATCAGCGGAC
>NW_025728475.1:57500-60000 GCF_021461385.2 Schistocerca piceifrons | reverse complement strand
AACTGAGCTTGCCGCTGCCGACAGAGGCCCGGGAGCGTGCTGTCGTGGCATTGCCGGCGGGAGACAACACGCGCCACCTACGGTGACCGGCAGCTCCAACGCCAGCGCCACAGAAGGACAAAAGCCCCACTTGGGTGCCGAAGCGAACTCTCCCAGCACAGCGCACGCGCCAACACATCCGCACAGCTGCGATACAAACCACCAGCGAGAACCGCTGGGGCGACCGAGCAGCAGACGGCGTCGCGGCGCCGAGCGCCGGGCGGCGGCGCATCCTCAACGCACACAGTCCTCAATCGGACCAGCACACTGAAGATGTCCACCGCGCTTCGCACCGGGCCCGCGAGGACCTACTTTGGCCGCACGGCGCCGCGCGCAGGGTGCGCCGGCGCGCAGCTGCGACGCCTGCCGCGTCCGTCGGCCGGCGCGCCTGCCACTGGCCGCCCCCACCAGCCGGCTGTAGCGCGTGCGCCCACGCACCGCGCGGCCAGCACGCCGGGAGGCGCCCCCTCACCGGCCGGGGACGGTCCCACCCAGCCACCGCCGCGTATCGCTTCACACCCAGATGCCGTTCAGTTTCGTCGGCATGGTGGGTATCGCTGGAACAACCGGTTAGTACCTCAACCTATCGTCGCCATCACCGATTCACCCCTAGCGAGAACAACCGCACCACAACAGGTTACCATTTGTTCATTTGCGTAACTTCACCAGAAAACGCAGGCGTCCATCGCCATTTGCAACTTCAACGATTATTGCATGCCTGTGTCAGGTGTCACGCCACACTACGTCTGCCCACATACACGCAACAAAATGTGCACGCCTAGACAATACGTGGAAGGTGGCCCCCGTACGTATGCGATGTCCATTGCTCGAACGACTGTCAACCGGCCTCTGTAGCATGTCGCAGATATGGAACGCGGTGCACCATGCCATCACGGTGTGTGAGGAGAGACGACTAGGTCCGAATACATCAACAGACAGCTCATGCTGATCGCCATCCACGGCGTCCGTTCCTCCCACACGTCTCTATGGCGTACCACACTGCAATCCAGCTCTCATAGGGAGACGACACGTAGCTGCGTGCACAATATTTGCACTGTATGGTCCGCCGTTTTTGGGCGCAGTCGTTGTGCGGTCACACATGTGCCACGATGTATCATTCAGTACATAAGGACGAATGTGCAGTACAGATTGTGGTTCACGCGTACGACATCAGCGGACAGTTGACACAGGCCGCACCACAACGTAGCCTGAGTACGTCGCATGCGAAGGGCATTGAACATGCAAACTTCTCACCAACCAGCTTGCGAAGGCAGGGGGCAAGGTGGGGACGTGGGGAGGGGCGGCATGTACGTCCTGCTGCCATCCACATTACAGTGTACAGCAGGAGCATGTGGAAAGTGAGCAAGACTTGCAAGGTGTTTAACATGAAGCGATACACAGGGGTGCGGGCAGTGCGAGTAGCGAACTATATTGCGAGGGTTGCGGGTGGGCAACACTACAGTAATTGAACGAGTCGTATAACAATTACAGAGCAGGTTTAGGCGACAACGTGGGTTACGTTAAGGCGACAACATGGGTTAGGTTAAGGCACAACATGGGTTAGGTTAAGGCACAACATGGGTTAGGTTAAGGCACAACATGGGTTAGGTTAAGGCACAACATGGGTTAGGTTAAGGCACAACATGGGTTAGGTTAAGGCACAACATGGGTTAGGTTAAGGCACAACATGGGTTAGGTTGAGGCACAACATGGGTTAGGTTGAGGCACAACATGGGTTAGGTTGAGGCACAACATGGGTTAGGTTGAGGCACAACATGGGTTAGGTTGAGGCACAACATGGGTTAGGTTAAGGTACAACATGGGTTAGGTTAAGGTACAACATGGGTTAGGTTAAGGTACAACATGGGTTAGGTTAAGGTACAACATGGGTTAGGTTAAGGTACAACATGGGTTAGGTTAAGGTACAACATAGGTTAGGTTAAGGTACAACATAGGTTAGGTTAAGGTACAACATAGGTTAGGTTAAGGTACAACATAGGTTAGGTTAAGGTACAACATAGGTTAGGTTAAGGTACAACATAGGTTAGGTTAAGGTACAACATAGGTTAGGTTAGGTTAGGTTAGGTTACACGTTGTTGTACGGAAAGGTGTAGGGGGGGGGGGCGGGGGCGGCAGGTTCGTTGATAGTGATTATAGTAAGTGAATGCTTGTGACATGATCAGATTTGTCACGTCAGGATGCACCTTTGGCTTATTAGAGGCGGCGCTCCAATTCTATGCTTGTGTGAGACCTGTGTCTTTGACTCATGTCATTGTTTGTGCGCTGTGACAGGAGGTACTATTGTGATGTTGGGTGCACCGTTGTATAGGACATGTGTGGGTGTTGGTGCCTGGTCTGCGCAATGGTGGATGTCGAAAGGCTGGGATATTGTATTTTCCGCACGGACCTCCTGGTCTGGTTGTGATAGTGTGGATTGTGTAATGTGGCGGAGAAGATGCAC
>NW_025728475.1:47500-50000 GCF_021461385.2 Schistocerca piceifrons | reverse complement strand
CCGAGGTCCTATTCCATTATTCCATGCACACAGTATTCAGGCGGGCTTGCCTGCTTTAAGCACTCTAATTTGTTCAAAGTAAACGTGCCGGCCCACCGAGACACTCAATAAAGAGCACCCTGGTAGGATTTCAACGGGGTCCGCCTCGGGACGCACGAGCACGCACGAGGCGGTCGCACGCCTTCAGCTCGCCCCACCGGCAGGACGTCCCACGATACATGCCAGTTAAACACCGACGGGCGGTGAACCAACAGCGTGGGACACAAATCCAACTACGAGCTTTTTAACCGCAACAACTTTAATATACGCTATTGGAGCTGGAATTACCGCGGCTGCTGGCACCAGACTTGCCCTCCAATAGATACTCGTTAAAGGATTTAAAGTGTACTCATTCCGATTACGGGGCCTCGGATGAGTCCCGTATCGTTATTTTTCGTCACTACCTCCCCGTGCCGGGAGTGGGTAATTTGCGCGCCTGCTGCCTTCCTTGGATGTGGTAGCCGTTTCTCAGGCTCCCTCTCCGGAATCGAACCCTGATTCCCCGTTACCCGTTACAACCATGGTAGGCGCAGAACCTACCATCGACAGTTGATAAGGCAGACATTTGAAAGATGCGTCGCCGGTACGAGGACCGTGCGATCAGCCCAAAGTTATTCAGAGTCACCAAGGCAAACGGACCGGACGAGCCGACCGATTGGTTTTGATCTAATAAAAGCGTCCCTTCCATCTCTGGTCGGGACTCTGTTTGCATGTATTAGCTCTAGAATTACCACAGTTATCCAAGTAACGTGGGTACGATCTAAGGAACCATAACTGATTTAATGAGCCATTCGCGGTTTCACCTTAATGCGGCTTGTACTGAGACATGCATGGCTTAATCTTTGAGACAAGCATATGACTACTGGCAGGATCAACCAGGGAGCTGCGTCAACTAGAGCTGAGCAGCCGGCCGCCCGGGAGTGTGTCCCGGGGGCCCGCGCGAACACGCAAGCGTCCGCTCAATCATTCTGCAAACAGGAGGAGGCTGAGCTCCCCTGCACAATACACCTCGAAACCCTCTCAGGTCCCGGCGGCGCGCAGCGCCGTCCCAAGTACTTGGTCGGGTTCGAGAGAGGCGCAATCGCCCGGAGTTAGGCGAGTAGACGCTTTCGGTGCGACCACCCGTGCTCCCAACTGAGCTTGCCGCTGCCGACAGAGGCCCGGGAGCGTGCTGTCGTGGCATTGCCGGCGGGAGACAACACGCGCCACCTACGGTGACCGGCAGCTCCAACGCCAGCGCCACAGAAGGACAAAAGCCCCACTTGGGTGCCGAAGCGAACTCTCCCAGCACAGCGCACGCGCCAACACATCCGCACAGCTGCGATACAAACCACCAGCGAGAACCGCTGGGGCGACCGAGCAGCAGACGGCGTCGCGGCGCCGAGCGCCGGGCGGCGGCGCATCCTCAACGCACACAGTCCTCAATCGGACCAGCACACTGAAGATGTCCACCGCGCTTCGCACCGGGCCCGCGAGGACCTACTTTGGCCGCACGGCGCCGCGCGCAGGGTGCGCCGGCGCGCAGCTGCGACGCCTGCCGCGTCCGTCGGCCGGCGCGCCTGCCACTGGCCGCCCCCACCAGCCGGCTGTAGCGCGTGCGCCCACGCACCGCGCGGCCAGCACGCCGGGAGGCGCCCCCTCACCGGCCGGGGACGGTCCCACCCAGCCACCGCCGCGTATCGCTTCACACCCAGATGCCGTTCAGTTTCGTCGGCATGGTGGGTATCGCTGGAACAACCGGTTAGTACCTCAACCTATCGTCGCCATCACCGATTCACCCCTAGCGAGAACAACCGCACCACAACAGGTTACCATTTGTTCATTTGCGTAACTTCACCAGAAAACGCAGGCGTCCATCGCCATTTGCAACTTCAACGATTATTGCATGCCTGTGTCAGGTGTCACGCCACACTACGTCTGCCCACATACACGCAACAAAATGTGCACGCCTAGACAATACGTGGAAGGTGGCCCCCGTACGTATGCGATGTCCATTGCTCGAACGACTGTCAACCGGCCTCTGTAGCATGTCGCAGATATGGAACGCGGTGCACCATGCCATCACGGTGTGTGAGGAGAGACGACTAGGTCCGAATACATCAACAGACAGCTCATGCTGATCGCCATCCACGGCGTCCGTTCCTCCCACACGTCTCTATGGCGTACCACACTGCAATCCAGCTCTCATAGGGAGACGACACGTAGCTGCGTGCACAATATTTGCACTGTATGGTCCGCCGTTTTTGGGCGCAGTCGTTGTGCGGTCACACATGTGCCACGATGTATCATTCAGTACATAAGGACGAATGTGCAGTACAGATTGTGGTTCACGCGTACGACATCAGCGGACAGTTGACACAGGCCGCACCACAACGTAGCCTGAGTACGTCGCATGCGAAGGGCATTGAACATGCAAACTTCTCACCAACCAGCTTGCGAAGGCAGGGGGCAAGGTGGGGAC
>NW_025728475.1:37500-42500 GCF_021461385.2 Schistocerca piceifrons | reverse complement strand
CGCCGTGCCTTCGTGGGGAAGGCGTTGATGCGGGCGCGGAGAGCGTCGATGAAGTTACGCCCAGATAGCAGGCGACTGGTGTCAGCGACCCACTGGTGTTGCCCCTTGACGGCGGCGGAAGATGACAGCGCCGCACCGTCAAAGGCAACGTGCAGGCGCGCGGCCCACATCTCTCCAACCTGCGTCGACGATTTGAGGAGGTGGCCCTCCCACATAAGATGCCGCTCCAGCGCCTCAATCTCACGCTGCACCTCGTCCCGGCCTGCACCGTCGGCGGCTGGCCCAATCCTCTTCAGCGCCAGGAGACGGGACCGGCGAAGTGTCGGCCCCATCCATCGGCATGATGGGATGCCGAGGCCTCCCTGGGCTACAGGAGCGTGGAAGTAGCCCAGGGGAGTGTCCGCCGGAAGGCGGAACCATCTCCTGACGGCGGCACGGATGGTCACATCTGCCGCTTTCAACGCACCCACTCGGGTGCGGCTGAGGGCCAGCCCATGGTACAGGCCAGGCAGAAGTACGGTGGTGAGGGCGTGGAGGCGCTGTTGCGGCTTGAGCGGAGCTCGGGAGATGACGTCCAGCTGCTCCACCAGGTGGCGTCGTGGGTTGAAAACGCAGCGACCCGCGGTGGAGAATTGCAGTCCCAGGTACCGGAAGGTTTCACCCACACGTAGGGCGGGCACGGTGGCGTTGCCCGCTTTGAAGGTAACGTCGGCGTCGACCTTCACCTTCTTGTCGCGCCCAGACGCGACTAAGGCGAGGGTGAAACACTTCCGGGCGTTGATCTGCAGCCCCAGATGGGCGAGGGCTGCGACGGCTGCGTCGATGAGGGACTGCAATCCCCTCGCGGTCGATGCAAAAAGCAGGACGTCATCTGCGAAGGCCGCAGCGTTAACTCTGCGACCTAGGATCCGAGCTCCGATGTGGGAGGGAAGTTGACTCAAAACATAGTCCACCGCAAAATTGAAAAGGAGGGGGGAGAGGGGGTCACCCTGACGCACACCCCTAGCCGGCTGCAGGGGCACGCCCACGTCGGCGCCGCCCGCTATCACTGTCGTGCTACCCTCGTAACACCTTTCGACGTACTCAATAAAGCAATCCGGCAGGCCATGAGCCCTCAGCACGGGGCGGAGGGCAGCATGGTCCACCGAATCGAACGCTTTAGAGACGTCGATCGATGCCACAAAAACAGAGCGACAGGAGCGGACTGCGTCGGTGAGAGCAGTGTCCAAGATGAAGGTGTTTTCCAACATCCCATCCCGGGGGATGAATGCCCGCTGACGTTCGTCCACAGCACATGCACGCATCAGGCGTGACGCGAGAACCTTGTGAAAGGTCCGCGCCAACACCGAGCAGACCGTAATGGGGCGAAAGTCAGCGGGGGATGTTGGTGCAGCCGTTTTGGGGAGAAGTGACGTCCGGGCGCGAAGCAGACGCTCGGGGAGGGCGCGGGCCAGGAGGAAGAGGTTCAAGAGTTTCACCAGGACTTCATGCGGCAGGCGCCGCAGCTCCGCTGGAGTCAGGCCGTCCGGCCCGGCTGCCGATCCCCTGGGCGGCAAGGCAGCAGCGACCTCCTCACGTGTGACCGGCCCCCATAGGCACTCAGGAGCGACAGGCTCCGAGTGCGGGAGAAGGCGGTCACGGATGAAGCCGGCGGTGGAGATCGGCTTCTTCGTGAAGAGGTCCGCCCAGAAGTCCAGCAGACCGGGGATGTCGGGTGGCGGCTGCAGCAGGGTGCCGTCCAGCAAGCCGCGCACGCAACGTGCACGCGACCTACGGAAGGCGTCCTGTGTGCGCGCGTATTCCCAGCGGCGCCGCTTGCGCTTCTGCAGCGGCGGGGCGGCAGGCGGCCGCTTGGATGATTGGCGCGGCCGCTGTGTCCTGGTGATCGACCTCTCCCCCCTGGACCCGACCGACGCAAGGGCATCCGGGAGCATGCCCAGGATGACATCGGGCGGCGTGCCCCGCCCCAGACCAATGACTCGATCCAGGGCAGAGAAACGCTGGGCGGAAGCAGGTAGCCCCGCCAGATGCTCCCAGATGGCGGCGTCAGTCGGCCCCTCCGGCGGCGGCCCGGTGGTGTCGGCCGCGAAGTCCTCGGCTGCGTCGACGGGCGGCGCAGCGGCCTCGCCCGCGTCAGGCAGCGAGCTCGCTGCTCCACGGCGGGACGCCGGCTCTTCGCCCCGACCGATCTCAAGTGCCTCCATGAATTGGCGGACAAGCTGCTTGTGGGCAGCTTGCCGCCGTCGGCACTTGATTGCCTCAAGCGTTCGGTCGGGGAACATCCTGGTAAGTTCTTGATTTACAAAGAAGAACCGGGCGTCCCTCTCAAGGAACAGTTCGGCCTCTGCCTTGGCGAGCGACAGGACTTCTTCCTCCGTCCACCTCGCGCGATGCCTCTCCGTCACGATCTCAGCGTTGGCGGCCGCAGGGTGTTGGCGGCGGCGATGGACCCCGAGACCGTTCTTCGTGGTAAAAGTGCGGTGGCACTCACTGCAAGCAAAGGGAGCTACACAAACTATCGCATTTTCGTTACGGCCGGTTGGCCGGATAGGTGCTGGGGTAGCTGGGGTGGCACCTTCAGCGGAAGGGCCACCATCTCTTGTTTCTTGTCGGCTGCCCCCAACTATAAAGGGATAATGCGAGGGGGGGCTGGTAACCCCCCCAAGCCCCTGGTGCGGTCTTCCACTCTGCGAAAATCAGCGGGCCCACGAGAAGGGGAGAAGACCGCAGGAGAGGAGAGGCTAAGAGGGCTAGGCCCATGTATTGCGCATCACTCTCCCTGTAACTATAACCCAAGGAAGGCACCTCGCAGCAGCAGCACGACTACATCAAGACCGCACTTCGAAAAGCCAAGTCCGGATGCAGCCACACCGCCGCCACTTGGCCACCTTAAGAGAGTCATAGTTACTCCCGCCGTTTACCCGCGCTTGCTTGAATTTCTTCACGTTGACATTCAGAGCACTGGGCAGAAATCACATTGCGTCAACACCCGCTAGGGCCATCGCAATGCTTTGTTTTAATTAGACAGTCGGATTCCCCCAGTCCGTGCCAGTTCTGAGTTGATCGTTGAATGGCGGCCGAAGAGAATCCGCGCACCCGCGCGCCCCCGGAGGAGCACGCTAAGGCGGACGCGGCCTCGCAGCAAGGAAGATCCGTGGGAGGCCAAGGCACGGGACCGAGCTCGGATCCTGCACGCAGGTTGAAGCACCGGGGCGCGAACGCCGCGCAGGCGCGCGCATCCTGCACCGCCGGCCAGCACGAGGCCGACCAACGGCGAGAGCAGACCACGCCCGCGCTAAACGCCCGCACTTACCGGCACCCCTACGGCACTCACCTCGCCCAGGCCCGGCACGTTAGCGCTGACCCACTTCCCGACCAAGCCCGACACGCCCCGATCCTCAGAGCCAATCCTTATCCCGAAGTTACGGATCCAATTTGCCGACTTCCCTTACCTACATTATTCTATCGACTAGAGGCTCTTCACCTTGGAGACCTGCTGCGGATATGGGTACGAACCGGCGCGACACCTCCACGTGGCCCTCTCCCGGATTTTCAAGGTCCGAGGGGAAGATCGGGACACCGCCGCAACTGCGGTGCTCTTCGCGTTCCAAACCCTATCTCCCTGCTAGAGGATTCCAGGGAACTCGAACGCTCATGCAGAAAAGAAAACTCTTCCCCGATCTCCCGACGGCGTCTCCGGGTCCTTTTGGGTTACCCCGACGAGCATCTCTAAAAGAGGGGCCCGACTTGTATCGGTTCCGCTGCCGGGTTCCGGAATAGGAACCGGATTCCCTTTCGCCCAACGGGGGCCAGCACAAAGCGCATCATGCTATGACGGCCCCCATCAACATCGGATTTCTCCTAGGGCTTAGGATCGACTGACTCGTGTGCAACGGCTGTTCACACGAAACCCTTCTCCGCGTCAGCCCTCCAGGGCCTCGCTGGAGTATTTGCTACTACCACCAAGATCTGCACCGACGGCGGCTCCAGGCAGGCTCACGCCCAGACCCTTCTGCGCCCACCGCCGCGACCCTCCTACTCGTCAGGGCTTCGCGGCCGGCCGCAAGGACCGGCCATGACTGCCAGACTGACGGCCGAGTATAGGCACGACGCTTCAGCGCCATCCATTTTCAGGGCTAGTTGCTTCGGCAGGTGAGTTGTTACACACTCCTTAGCGGATTCCGACTTCCATGGCCACCGTCCTGCTGTCTTAAGCAACCAACGCCTTTCATGGTTTCCCATGAGCGTCGATTCGGGCGCCTTAACTCGGCGTTTGGTTCATCCCACAGCGCCAGTTCTGCTTACCAAAAGTGGCCCACTTGGCACTCCGATCCGAGTCGTTTGCTCGCGGCTTCAGCATATCAAGCAAGCCGGAGATCTCACCCATTTAAAGTTTGAGAATAGGTTGAGGTCGTTTCGGCCCCAAGGCCTCTAATCATTCGCTTTACCGGATGAGACTCGTACGAGCACCAGCTATCCTGAGGGAAACTTCGGAGGGAACCAGCTACTAGATGGTTCGATTAGTCTTTCGCCCCTATACCCAGCTCCGACGATCGATTTGCACGTCAGAATCGCTACGGACCTCCATCAGGGTTTCCCCTGACTTCGTCCTGGCCAGGCATAGTTCACCATCTTTCGGGTCCCAACGTGTACGCTCTAGGTGCGCCTCACCTCGCAATGAGGACGAGACGCCCCGGGAGTGCGGAGGCCGCCGCCCCGTGAAGGGCGGGGAAGCCCCATCCTCCCTCGGCCCGCGCAAGGCGAGACCTTCACTTTCATTACGCCTTTAGGTTTCGTACAGCCCAATGACTCGCGCACATGTTAGACTCCTTGGTCCGTGTTTCAAGACGGGTCGTGAAATTGTCCAAAGCTGAAGCGCCGCTGACGGGAGCGATTATTCCGCCCGAGAGCATCCCGAGCCAACAGCGGCGCGGGTCCGGGGCCGGGCCAGGTAGGTCCGTCATCCGGGAAGAACCGCGCGCGCTTGCCGGGAGCCCGAG
>NW_025728475.1:32500-35000 GCF_021461385.2 Schistocerca piceifrons | reverse complement strand
TTGCCTGCTTTAAGCACTCTAATTTGTTCAAAGTAAACGTGCCGGCCCACCGAGACACTCAATAAAGAGCACCCTGGTAGGATTTCAACGGGGTCCGCCTCGGGACGCACGAGCACGCACGAGGCGGTCGCACGCCTTCAGCTCGCCCCACCGGCAGGACGTCCCACGATACATGCCAGTTAAACACCGACGGGCGGTGAACCAACAGCGTGGGACACAAATCCAACTACGAGCTTTTTAACCGCAACAACTTTAATATACGCTATTGGAGCTGGAATTACCGCGGCTGCTGGCACCAGACTTGCCCTCCAATAGATACTCGTTAAAGGATTTAAAGTGTACTCATTCCGATTACGGGGCCTCGGATGAGTCCCGTATCGTTATTTTTCGTCACTACCTCCCCGTGCCGGGAGTGGGTAATTTGCGCGCCTGCTGCCTTCCTTGGATGTGGTAGCCGTTTCTCAGGCTCCCTCTCCGGAATCGAACCCTGATTCCCCGTTACCCGTTACAACCATGGTAGGCGCAGAACCTACCATCGACAGTTGATAAGGCAGACATTTGAAAGATGCGTCGCCGGTACGAGGACCGTGCGATCAGCCCAAAGTTATTCAGAGTCACCAAGGCAAACGGACCGGACGAGCCGACCGATTGGTTTTGATCTAATAAAAGCGTCCCTTCCATCTCTGGTCGGGACTCTGTTTGCATGTATTAGCTCTAGAATTACCACAGTTATCCAAGTAACGTGGGTACGATCTAAGGAACCATAACTGATTTAATGAGCCATTCGCGGTTTCACCTTAATGCGGCTTGTACTGAGACATGCATGGCTTAATCTTTGAGACAAGCATATGACTACTGGCAGGATCAACCAGGGAGCTGCGTCAACTAGAGCTGAGCAGCCGGCCGCCCGGGAGTGTGTCCCGGGGGCCCGCGCGAACACGCAAGCGTCCGCTCAATCATTCTGCAAACAGGAGGAGGCTGAGCTCCCCTGCACAATACACCTCGAAACCCTCTCAGGTCCCGGCGGCGCGCAGCGCCGTCCCAAGTACTTGGTCGGGTTCGAGAGAGGCGCAATCGCCCGGAGTTAGGCGAGTAGACGCTTTCGGTGCGACCACCCGTGCTCCCAACTGAGCTTGCCGCTGCCGACAGAGGCCCGGGAGCGTGCTGTCGTGGCATTGCCGGCGGGAGACAACACGCGCCACCTACGGTGACCGGCAGCTCCAACGCCAGCGCCACAGAAGGACAAAAGCCCCACTTGGGTGCCGAAGCGAACTCTCCCAGCACAGCGCACGCGCCAACACATCCGCACAGCTGCGATACAAACCACCAGCGAGAACCGCTGGGGCGACCGAGCAGCAGACGGCGTCGCGGCGCCGAGCGCCGGGCGGCGGCGCATCCTCAACGCACACAGTCCTCAATCGGACCAGCACACTGAAGATGTCCACCGCGCTTCGCACCGGGCCCGCGAGGACCTACTTTGGCCGCACGGCGCCGCGCGCAGGGTGCGCCGGCGCGCAGCTGCGACGCCTGCCGCGTCCGTCGGCCGGCGCGCCTGCCACTGGCCGCCCCCACCAGCCGGCTGTAGCGCGTGCGCCCACGCACCGCGCGGCCAGCACGCCGGGAGGCGCCCCCTCACCGGCCGGGGACGGTCCCACCCAGCCACCGCCGCGTATCGCTTCACACCCAGATGCCGTTCAGTTTCGTCGGCATGGTGGGTATCGCTGGAACAACCGGTTAGTACCTCAACCTATCGTCGCCATCACCGATTCACCCCTAGCGAGAACAACCGCACCACAACAGGTTACCATTTGTTCATTTGCGTAACTTCACCAGAAAACGCAGGCGTCCATCGCCATTTGCAACTTCAACGATTATTGCATGCCTGTGTCAGGTGTCACGCCACACTACGTCTGCCCACATACACGCAACAAAATGTGCACGCCTAGACAATACGTGGAAGGTGGCCCCCGTACGTATGCGATGTCCATTGCTCGAACGACTGTCAACCGGCCTCTGTAGCATGTCGCAGATATGGAACGCGGTGCACCATGCCATCACGGTGTGTGAGGAGAGACGACTAGGTCCGAATACATCAACAGACAGCTCATGCTGATCGCCATCCACGGCGTCCGTTCCTCCCACACGTCTCTATGGCGTACCACACTGCAATCCAGCTCTCATAGGGAGACGACACGTAGCTGCGTGCACAATATTTGCACTGTATGGTCCGCCGTTTTTGGGCGCAGTCGTTGTGCGGTCACACATGTGCCACGATGTATCATTCAGTACATAAGGACGAATGTGCAGTACAGATTGTGGTTCACGCGTACGACATCAGCGGACAGTTGACACAGGCCGCACCACAACGTAGCCTGAGTACGTCGCATGCGAAGGGCATTGAACATGCAAACTTCTCACCAACCAGCTTGCGAAGGCAGGGGGCAAGGTGGGGACGTGGGGAGGGGCGGCATGTACGTCCTGCTGCCATCCACATTACAGT